>NC_031783.1:3505532-3521403 GCF_001522545.3 Parus major
GGAGCCGCGTCCCGCTGCCACTTGCCTGCCGGGGCCGCCCGCCCTGCACGGGAGAAGCGCCGCGACCCTTCGCCTCCGCTCGCCTCTTTATGGTGAGTTGTGGCCGCGGGGGACAGCGGGGCCCGGGGCGCCGAGCAGCCCGGCAGGGGCGCGGGGGCTGCGGCCGCCAAGTTCTCGGGAGGAGGGAGGGGAGGGAGCCGGGCGGGCTCTCGGGGAGCTGCGGGGCTGGAGCCGAGGGATGCCCGCGGGCAGGGGCTGCGGGGAGAGCCTCGCCACGGGAGCCGGCTCCCAAACGCACGGAACGGCGAGGAACATGGGCTCTGCCGAGTCCCTCCTTAAAAGAGTGCAGATATTTAACTGCCGGGAAACTACCTGTCTGTAAGTCCTCGGTATTTGCTGATTTTATTTGCGATTCACCAGATCGTTTTCTCCTGCGTGCCTCTGTCAGGAAAAAAAAAGTATCAGTGTTGCCTTAATACCTGTTCGGCGCAGGTGTAGTGCCACCGTCGCCGTGTTTAAAATGCCCAGGCAGCTCCTTTCGGGTGCCGCTCCTCAGCAGGGCAGGGCTTTGCACCGGGAGATGGCTTTGAGATGTGACAGTGGCACACAATTTGTGATGTGACTGTTGGACATTGAGCTGCCAAACTTAACATGGTTCGCGCAGATGGTGGAACGAATGTGGTCTGAAGTTTGACTGGAGTGATTCACATCAGCGAAGTGTGAAAGAGCTTGTCCAAATCTGCAGCTTTTGTTTATCTACTTTGTGAATTGCAAATGTGGTCTAGTATGTTACATTCTGAAGTAAGTTTAGTGTTGACTGGTTTTTACACTTGAAATAAAATTCGGTTTATTTAAGGCGAGGTGGAGCATAAAACACAGCAGACGCTGCTGCTGGTGTCCCAAGAATGTCAAGTACCTTGTTTCATTTCTCTAGACTAGATGATACTTAAGAGGAGAAAGATACTGTGTGTTTCATTTGTCATTCGGAAGTGTGAAAACAGTTGTATGCATGGGCTGTAAAGCAGAAGCGAGGTTTTGTCACTCTGTGGTAGAGATTGATGATGGTGGATGAATCGCAGTCTAAAGCAGAGCTAGCCCTCATAATCAAATAATTAAGTTTTAGAAAGCAAATAGCCATACCTGCTTGAGAAGTTATATCTTGGGAAGAGTAGTGGGACCGTGTCAATTTTCAGTATGTATGTCAACAGATCATTTAGTTTTCAGGAAAGTGCTTGATATCACGTGCTCCAGTTATCAGGATTATAACAGTGAATCAGAGCAGGTATTTTTAATTGGTTTTTATTTACTTTACTAGAATGTTTTGCATTACTGGGTTTTGAGGAAGCTGTTTTTCTACAGGAATTCTGATTATGGCTGAGATCTACTTGCTGTCTTATACAGGCTATGAAGGCTTGGCTTCCCAAGTCCCATTTACAGTTTATTCTGCTGGTAAATACATTAGACAAAGGATCTGGCATTTCCTGAAATGAAATCTCTATTTCTAATGTCAAGACTATATTTCATTTTTTCTATCGGTACTTATCTGAGTATCAGTAATAGAGCTGACAAATGTAATGAATAAAATTCACAGTGTGTTGATGATTTTTATAGTTCTTGTAATTGAAGTACTTGGTGTCCTTGACGTGACGAGGATGCTGCTCTGGCTTTCATGCAAGGGTAGCCTTTAATGACAGGAAGGATGTGAGGAGTGGGTGTGGAGGAGGGCAGTGGGATTGTGAGCTCCTGGGTGTGATGTGATGTGCTCCTGGGTGTGATGTGATGTGCTCCTGGGTGTGATGTGATGTGCTCCTGGGTGTGATGTGATGTGCTCCTGGGTGTGATGTGCTCCTGGGTGTGATGTGATGTGCTCCTGTGTGTGATGTGATGTGCTCCTGGGTGTGATGTGCTCCATTTCCAGCGCAGGGTGCCCCGAGCGTGGCTCCAGCGGTGCCCGCACACCGGTCCCTGGGGCTGCTGCTGCCCAGGAGGGCAGAGGGATGTCCCCAGGCTGCCAGCACAGGTGGGTTTGAAGTGTCTCCTTGCTCCCTGCTCAGAGCCCCCTTGAAGTTAAACACGGAACAGCAGGGCCAGGTGGGACTCAGCTGCTCCTTTCAGTCTGTGTTCCTGCCCAAGGCAGGATCAGCTCGTACCTGTGTCATCTCTGATGGCATACTTCGTGTACTTTTTGTATTCCCATTCTCCTCTTACTCTTCTTCCTGCTTTTGCAGGAATGGTCTAATCCATTCATTTTTTTCTTCCTGTTAATGCTCTTACCTATTATTTTCTGAAGAATCTTATCCTGTTCCCTGCAAACTGCCCCTCTGCTATGGCCAGCCAGTCTCCTTCAGTATTTTTGTCATTGCTTTGTGGGAGATCTGCTGCTTCTTTTCCAGCCCTATATAAATCTGCTGGATTTACCAGGTTTCTGCCTAGTTTTTAGGAGGAATGTAATGGAAATGGTACCCCTGCTCTCTCTCTGTGCAGACAGGAAAGCTTTGTTCAGGACCAAAGAGCTGTTCAGTACCTGCTTGCACTGGGGGAGGTTGAGCTGCTTGGAAATAGAGGAGAGACCAATGGCTGAGTTAAAAAATCCACCATCACTAATTTTTCACCTTGTAGCTTGAAATGGCATGACCTGATTTTTAAATCTGACTAGAAGCATTATGTACCACAAAGGGCAGAGCTGCTAAGTGCTGGCTACAAGAAGAAATATTATTTACAGCTATTGGAGGTATGGCTGCATATTGTTTTCTGAAAGGTGCACTCGTCTGAAAAAGATGAATCTTATGTAATTAAGAATAACAGATCTCACCACAGCCTGGGAGAATATATAGTAGCTGAAAAATGTGTTTGTTCTATGCATGTCAGAACTCCCTCTACTTAATTCTTGGATCTTGACTCCTTCCCATTTCTTGTGGGAGCTGGGGATCCTCTTGGCTCACGCAGCCTTGTAAAAGTGAACAAAACTGAAGAGTTAGGAAGCAAGAAAACAGACAGGGCTTAAAAGAGTGGCAAATAGAACATTTCTTAGGGATCCTGACTGCTTCTGGTCTTGACAGGGTGAAATCACAAACATCTGGCAGAACTTCTGACGACTCCATTGAGCAAAACTGGAGCTGTACCATTTCCTGAGAGCAGAAAGCTCCTGTCCTGAGGATCTTTTCCCAAGTCACTAATGAGTAGTCTTTTTTTTTACTTTTTCTTGCTCTTTGTTTTGAATTCTTTGCTTAGTTTCACTTTCTTATGAGTAGTTTTGTTCTTTTATTTAAATAATTGCATTTTCCAGTGCCCATGATTATTTTGTAATGCAAATCCTCATTCTGGGGAGTATAATGCCATCTCTGACACTTTATGTCGTGCATTTTTGCAGATGTTATCAGTAGATAGTGTTTGTATCACCTACTCTGAATGTCTGTTGTAATGATTAAAAACTCCTTATGAAGCTCTCAATATTTATTACACTTTCCCTTCATAACTATTATTCTGTTAAACATTTTCTGTGCCAGAAACGACAACTTATTGCCAATTAGATAATTTTATTTGTGTCCTTCAATTGATGCAATAAAAATGGTGTGCAAACTGAAAGGAGCTGGAAAATCCCTTGTGGGATGCTGGGGTTGACAGTGGTGCAACAGCAGCACTGGAGTTCGTGTAATTCTGTCGAGCTGGAAGGGGTGGTGGTGTCAGATCCACAGGATGGGTCACAGCTGCCCAACAAGCAGCATCAAGGGCCAAAAGTGGCCTGCTCACACTTTGAAATCCTATTTTCTGCCAGGTAGGTGAAATTTAACATCTCTATTCTTGTGCTCCAGATTCTGTGCTTTGCAGAGATCCTGCCCAGAAGAAAGAATATTTACAAGTGATATTTTTAGGGAATATTCCAAAATCCAAGGTGTTTTGTGAGGTATTGATCTGGCTGGTTTCAAGGGGAAAGAAACTGTTCGATATTTTGTAAGGCTGTATCTATCAGAAGATGGTTAAGTGTCTCTAATGTAAGAGTGAGGCTCTCTGGCAGTTTTGTCAGAGCCAATTAAAAACTCCTGGACATTTTGCAACTTTGGATGCAGCTCTAAAATCCCATGTTTCCAAACAGCGAAATGTTCCTGTGCTAATAGCTGAAAAAACGAGTTTACACTGGCAGATGCTTCAGGACCTGCTTCCACTCAGTGCCCTAAAATTCAGATGAGTGCCTGGGGTGGGAAGAACTGTGCCACAAACAGTGTGTCAGCAGGGAGCTCAACACAACCCAGCTCGTGTGAGCAAAGCCAGACCCCTCACCAGAACTGCCTGTGCTCCAGCTGGGGAGCTGGGAGCGAGCACAGCCACAGCAGGCTGAGCTGAAAGCTTGGCTGTGTGAGAGGGCAAGTGTGCAAAACTAAATCACTTGAAGACAAACATCACGGGGCTGCCTGCAGGGCCAGGTGCAGCTGCCTGAGACCAGCGTTCAAACACTACAAAAACACAGATTTTCTGTTTGCAGCACGCTTGGCTTCAGCCCTGCAGTGCACAACCCCTGGCCAGGAAAGTTTAGGATACAGCAGGAAGAGGTTACAGTGCTAAAAAAGTGAATTTCAATGATATTCCTATCCAAGCAATTGCTGTCTTTAGGCTCCTCAGTGGGAAAGCAATGCTTGTGAGAGCTGGAGTTGCACAGAATCACACCCACAGAATATTCTGGGCTGGAAGGGACCCACAAGGATCAAGTCCAGCTCTTAAGGGAATGACCCTAGTGGGGAGTTAATGAGTCTCAGCTTCCTGTGTGTTTGTATTCTTTGATTTGAGTCTGTTACAGTGGTAGTTGGGATTCAAACTTTGTTTTGGCCTTTATTATTCACTTTTCCACTGGATTTTTTCCTAGAATCAAATAAACTATGAATGTGTGCTGACCAGTTTTCCTGATGAGGACACCCATAATTTCTTGCTCTTCTGGCTGCTGGTTCTTTCAGTTTTGTGAGGTTTTTATTGTCTCTGAGTTCAGTCTCTGTATTAGTTGTGATCAAACATTATATGATCAGAGCAGTAAGAAGCTGGTCTGAAAATATTTCTTTTTTTCTTTTTCCCCTCCTGAGAAATTTGGGGAAACTCAAACTTGATGTACAAACTTCCAGCTCTAAAAGCATATTGTTTTGAAGGTGTGAGTATGTGAAAATGCAGGTAGGAAATTTAGGAGAATGTTTAAACAGGGAAGTGCCACTACTTCAAATTAAAATACTCCCACAGTTAGAGCAGGTGTGGAGAAGGTGGAAGAGCCCCTGAGAAGAGGTGGAAGAAGGAAGGGTGGTGGTGATGAACAGCTGTACTTCTGTTAAAATAAAAAAGTTTTGTTGTGTTGAAATCAACCCCATCTTCACATGAGATAAAACACTAAATCCAGGTGGGAAACACTAATTCCCTGGTGGGAAAGCCCAGTGGAGGTGCAGTTGGTGTCCTTGGACTTGGCTGTCCTTGGGGTGTTTTAAAGCTTTTTCATCTTTCCTGCAGCTTGCACACAAGAAACACATATAGAAAACAGTTATACGTGTAATGCTGCTGTCTTACAAAACTGACAGTCTGTTGTGTACCTCAAACAGATCCAGAGCCCTGGATTTCAAAATAAAACATTCTGTAATTGTCTTGTTGTCTTGAAAAAACATATCTTTTCTATGTGTGTTCAGTGATTAATGGCAGTCATCTCTCACAAAAGTGGTTTGGCTGGTGAATCAGCATTACTCTTCCTCTGGATGGCCAGTTCTTGAGTTTCTGCTTTCATCTTTTAAATATGTTTTGTTCAATAGGCCCTTAGGTGTCTGAGTTTTTCCTCATGTTGTAGAGGATTGGTAATTTAGGGTTTAAGGAGGAATTAGACAAAGTTGAATGGCACTGATCCAGGAAAAAGGCTTGGTAGTCTCTGTTAGAGCCAATATTGCTACCTGTGCCTGCCCTGTTCATTCACTGTTTTTTGTGGTTAGCATTCATTCCTAAATTAAGGATTATGCAGTATTATGGAGATATTTTGTTGAGCAAATGATTCTGATTGTAAATAAAGAACCTGTAAACAGTGCCTGCATGAAATCATAGAATACAGCATTAAACACTGCTCTCAGAATAATCTTTTTGTCTTCAAATGGATACAATTCTGTAACATTTGCCTTGGGATGCAGCACAGCCTGCATGGTTTTTGACCACAGAGCAGAGCTTACAGCCTTCCTACTTCTGTGGGAAAAGTCACCGAGGCATCAGTTTCAAATTGTGCTGCTGGGTGGTTCTCTCTGATCAGTGTCTCAGGAAATAATATGAAATACTCTCTCCTGTTACAATGAAACTCTACAGTGAAGCTCCAGGATTAAAAAAAAAAAGAAGAAATAGTGTCTGCACTACAGGCAGTGCACTGTGTCTGTAAGTAGTTACCTAAATGTCCTTTCCTCCAGCATCGAAGATAAGCTGCCTAAAATGTCATCTACCACATGGTGATACCCATTTTGAGCCTGCAACAATAAAAATGCTAAGGAAGTCCCAGAGTGCAGTTTGAATTGAGCCACACAGAGTGACCCAGCAGGAAGATGAATGGATCTAGATATCCTCCTGATCTTTCTGTGATATTAGACCCTTTTCCCACTCCTTAATTTAGGACACTCTCCAACTGGCTCCTTCCCTTCCTGGTGCCCTGCTCTGGTTGCCATCGTGATGCTGTGGTAGTCTGCAGCTGCCTCCACGGGGCACCCGTCGGCTTTGCCCTGCTCCTGGCCAGGGCTGGGCTCTTGCCAAACACCCAAATTGCCCATATTGCCTGTTTCACACACTTGCTTCCCTGTGAATGTCCTCACCTTAAACCAGGTTAATTCATTCTTATTGTTTCCCAGTCCCCGGTACAACCTGTGAGTTTTTGATGTGTGTTTTTGTGTTGTTATTTCTATTTTACAGCGTTGCTGTCACTTCATTTCGGTGCTGAATCTATGGCTGTGGCTGGTTATAAGGATCCTATAGCACTCTGGGCAAAATCAGCCCTAAAGCCCAGGTGTCAGGTGGGGCAGGTTGGGATTTACCTGTGCACAGAGCTCTCGGCTACAGGGCACAGCCAGATCCCCCTGCTCTGCACAAGCCTGATGCTAAAATCACATGTTCTTTGATCCTGAAGCTGTCTTTTACTCCTCCCACTGTAAAAAGCCTCCAAATCAGTCATCTTTGGTGCTGATACAATCTTTCATCCTCACTCAGGCAGCTGCCATGTCCAGTGAGCCACCTGATTAATCACTTCTTTTTGGACATATTGCTTCCAATGGGCAGAATGATGCAGTCAAATAGTTTGGCCCCCTCAAAGACTGACATTGTTTTGTTTCCAGCAACTGCCATTTCTCTGCAGGAGGGTTTGTAATCAACTTGTGATGATAACACTCCTTACATAGTTGCCTTTTGATGTGGTTTAGCCAGAGGTTTTCCCCTTCCCAGTGTTTCAGTGCTGGTGGTTGTGTTCCTGCTTTCAAATGGGCTCAAACTTCTGCTTCAGTGCAGCCACAGAGCTGCCTTCTTCAAAATGTGTGTGTGTGTGGCAGAGCCTGAGAGGATTTTAAAAAGGACTCAAGCGTTGCCTGAAAGCTCATTATGTACAAACTTGGCTGTGTGGGAACCTAAATACTTGATTGTGTTCTAAAGATGAAGGTGGTTTTGTGCTATAATGACTCCAGAGTGTGTCACAAAGAAGTTTTGGTGCTGTGGTTAAAGGGTTCTGCAGGACTGTGGGGCAGCTGTAAAGGGCAGTGAGATCAGGATCCCATCTCTGAGTTCCAGGTAAAAAAAACCCTGTCTGGAATGAAAAGAAGTAATCTAAAACCATTTTGAAACTCCAGCAATCAAAGTGATCCAATTTAGGAAAATACAACACCACAGTAAATACATAGAGGTAAAAATCAAAGTTAATGGTTGCCAGCACCTCTGCTCCAATCAGCACTTCTACCTGGGCTTGAGTTGCAAATTTGTTTTCAAGTGGAGCTGCCAGGGCTGTGATGGCCCTGTCAGGGTCTGTGTCACAGCTCAGCTTGTGGCTGATTGGCATGGCCTGGCAGCCTGGGGCTGCTGTGGCATTTCCAGTAATTGTTGTTTGTGGGGAGAGTTGTGTTGGTGAATAAAACAATTCTTAATATCAGTGTTCCTTTATCAACACGTCTTAAAGCGTGCAATTTTTACTAAGTGTGTTTAGTAGTCAGTATGGTGCTTTGCACACACAGCTTTGCAAGTGGGCAAAATAAAGGGAAATTAGGAATCTTCCCTTGATATTAGAAGTGAGCTAGACTTCTCTTTCCATATTTGCACTGTTAAAATGCAATAGACTAAAATATGAATCCAAATTTCTAATGCAAGAATTTCTAGTGGATAGGAAATCTTAAAATTGTAAAAATTGTTTCCCCAATGAAACCACTAAATAATTTGTCACTGACTGTGCAAGAAGCAAAAAGATTGGACTGTAATTCTATGTAAAAAAATATATTTATTGAAGTTTTCTCAGGGTGAGACTATCTTTCAAGAGTTATTAAGGTACAAATTAGATTGAATAAAGTTTTCTTTAGTCCTTGGAATAGTTCTCATATGAACTATTCTGTGGTACATGACCATACTGTTCACAAAGAAGTAATGAACCCAAGTGAGGTAGAGATGGAGAGATGGTGAGAAAGGTGATAAACTCTTCCTGCCTGCAGATTTCCGACTTTTGGTTGCCAAAATCCAGCTGCAGTCATCATGTGTGCTCTGCTCTGAGAGATTCACACTTTGCCAATAAAGGAGAGCTCTGTTGCATAAGTGGATGCATTTTTATTAGCTGAGGGAAATTCTAGGTGCTAAATTGGCTGCTTTATTGCTGTACCTGTGTTTAAATGCAGGCTGTCCTATCAGCAGATCTCAGTATTATTTTAAGAAGCTCATCCTCAGCCAGTGTTTCCTCAAGGCCAGAGGGAATGATTCCTGAGCTATGTTGTATTAGCACCTCACACATTTGCTGCTTCCTTTGCTACTTAGAATGCCACAGTTTGATCTCCTGGTTCTTCTTTGAAGGTCTCCAAAGTGAACCCCAAAAGCTCTTCAGGCCTTCTAGCACAGAAATCAGAGGGAAATGATGCTGATCATAACGAGGAGGAGGAGGAGGAACACTTTTGATGTCCTTTTGTAATGTACCATTTGTGCTTCTCCTCTTCCCTCCCTCATCACTCTGCCAGGCCACATCAGGACAGCTCATGGTGCAGCCTGCACCTTTGAGGGTCATTTTGAGACCTCTGAATTGATCAGAGGAAGGCTGGTCTTTTTTTTAATTGTCATTATTATTTTTTTAATGTCTCAGTCTGGTATTTGTGCAACAGCTCTGGCAGTAGCTTGTGCTGAGTGGGGCAAACAGGGATCCTCTGGTCAAAGCTGCCTTTGGGGATCGCCAGAGGATGTTTTTTTTCCTCTTTGCTGGAAGGCTGACTCTTGTCATCTGTGAATTTAAAAAATCTGGATTCACCTTTTAAAGAGTAGGAGACTTTTAGGGTAATAAAGTATTCCACTTTCCTTTATTTATTTTTTTTTCCCCTCAGAATTTTCTCTGCTGATGTTTAATATATAAGAAGTTTAAATAATTTAATAAACTGTCTCAAATGAGGAAATTGAAAGGGAATTCCAAATGAATGTTGTAGCACAGTGCTATTGCTGCTTGACACTGGAGTTTGGGTGGTCCTGCCTGGCACGGTGCTGGAAGAGCAAGAAAGAGGCAGGGTGGTGCTCTGAGGAGTGCATACCACAGGAATCCACTCAAATAATGCATTCAAAAGGTGAATTTGTGCTTTTCATTTACCTTTTCACAACTCTGAAATGTGTGTAGCTAATGATAAAAGGCATTGGCCTTGCAGCTGATGTGGGAATACCAAGGAAGGTGTTCATGATCTGCACCCAGCACAGCTTGGCAACTGCTTTTATTTGATGATTTGCATCATTGTTTCTAATACCAAACTTATCCCTCAGTAACTAAATGCAACACATCTGAGTTGCTGGCACTGTGAATTAGGATTCTGAATTCCTTCTACTTTGTGTTTAAATTGTCATCCATAACTTTGTGTTACAGTGCACACGAGGGAGGAAATGCTAAGCTAGGATTCCTACAGCAAGCATTAAATGAATTTATCACACCCCTTTCAAATAATAAATTTAGAAGTGCATGAAGATTTACAGAATTCCTATTCACAAGGATGCCAGGTGAGAGCTGCTATATGAATGAGCTGGAATTTCTGACTTTTGCAGGCTGTAGGTTTGGAAACTGTTTGGTCTTTGGGATTGCACTGTGGTTATCAAAATGCCTGTGTTGATTGTGGTGAATGAGAAGAGATAATTGATCTTCTCTGCTGTGTTTAGGTATCACTCTGGATAGGTGTGCTAGGTGATTTGTGTGTTATCTTTATGGGTCTCCTTTGGGCATGGTGCTAATACAAATAAAATCTGGTCTTTTAATTGGCTGATCATTACTGTGAAACAATACTTGCCATTGTGAGCCTGGCCTGAGTGACAGCTCCAGTCACAGTTTTGGATAGTGAATTGGAAATACTGGTCTTTTGTTGGCAAATAAATGAGGGAAGTAATTGTTTGAATGTAAATTTTGTGCCCTATCACTGGCTGTTTTTATACAAATTAGGCAAAAGTAATTTCCTGTGGTCCTTTAGAAGTCAAATATGGCAGAGAAGTATATTTGTGTGAATTGTTTAACTACAGAAAGTCACACACACTTTAACATCTTCAAGTACAGAATAAGTGCTTTAATTTATATATTCAGAAATAGGCAATGTTAATTTGTTATGCAGCCCATTAGGTAGGGAAAAACCTGCTGAGGACATTAAATCCTAATCTTGAGAGAAATGCATTTGGAGAAGCCAGCAGATGTCAGTATGTTCTTGTCATACAGCCCTTTTGTTTTACACAATAATTTCTCTGGAATGAAATATTGTAGAAATAGTAAGTGTTGTAACACCATGGCAGTACAGGCCTGTTTAGTTTAAATTCCTTCCTGAAAAGGGATTTGTTCCTGGCCCTAGGCTGGCATGACCTCCATGTACACACCAGCTTTCCCTGTGTGCAGCTCCTCCTCACACTGTGTAAGGCATGGAGTGCAAAATTACTTTGCCAGATGAGGATGTCATTGCTAGCATTGCACTTTAGCTTCTCATTGAGTTTTTTGTTTCCTGTGTAGGTCCCATTCCTGTATTGTGAGGCATTTTGAGAATGCTGGCACACTCCCTTCTGTTTGCCTAGCCAGGGTGTGTGTTTGAACTCTGATGTGTCTAATCAAACCTGCCTCTCTAATTTGGAGATTATTTTGCCACTGTTTATACACAGTAATAAAAAAGCAGATGAGCTGTTCCTTGTCTTCTTGCATTTCAAAAATCAATACCATTATGACATTGTGGAGAATTCTCTCCCTTCCCTGAGGGTGCAGGCTGATGGCAGAGAGTGAAAGGATGCTGAATTCCTGTGTGGCTGCTCCCGTGGGGAGCTGACCCCAGCACTGCAAGCAGGGACTGAGGCAGGTTTGCCCTTTGCAGGGCTGGGCAGCTGGAGCTTTTCTCAGGTGTGCAGAACACATGGCTCCTGTGGCCAGGAGCAGGAATCCACAGTGCCAGGGAACCCAGGCTGGACCCCTGCCCTGGACCACCCCGAGGCTCCCTCTGCACCTGGGCTCCTTCTCCCAGGCTGTGTCTTCATGCAGGGAGGGACATTCCACAGCTCCAAGGAGACACCTGGGCTCCTTCTGACCTCAGCTTCAGCCTCACTCTGGAGCCTGTGGCCATTGTCCAGCCCAGTTCCTGCCCCAGCTCCCATCACCTGCAGCACCTGGTGCCTCGGTGTGCTCACCAAGAATCCTGTCTGAAGGTGAAAGGCCCTTTCCTCCAGCTTTTCTTAACGAGCTGATGTCAATTTTGGCATGGTGAGTCCTTTTATTTGTAAATTTACAGTCATAAAATAAGGTTTTTAATTACATTTCCAAGGAGAAATTTATTTTACATTTTCTTCAACTCTCTCTTCAAGCTCTGTCATCTTGGAGCATTTGTTTACATGCCAGACCTATTCTTTGTGATTTACCCCTTGCTCCTCCTCATCTCACACTGTTGGAGTGATTTTCAGATCATTCAAATAAGAATAAATGCAAGCAAGATAGCTGAAAACCCCCCGAAGTACAGCACTGATGAAATTGTAGGCTGGATTTTATTTTCAAGGGTCAGTTTTATTGCATTTGCCCTTAATGCAGCTTCTACAGATGTTGACAAACACCCCAAAATCCTGTTGAACATCATCCTTCAGTTAGTCCTTAGCAACTTTCTGCATGATACACTAATGTCATTTCATTCAGATTTCAGCTCTCCCAGTGCTGAATGGAAAATACCACAAAATTATAGTTCTCTTTTCATTTTATTATAGGGGAAAAAAAAGGAAGTATAGCTATATGGGGGTTTTCATGTGCAATGTTTAATATGTATTCTTCTAATTTTTTTTATTTTTTTTTAGTGAAAATAGAAAGCAAAAAAGCATTTTTCTACCACTGAATAAAAAGCTAAGAAGCTGTACCCTGTATTGTTTTGAGATCTTTCCTTCCATGGCACTGAAAGCACTTTCTGATGCTTGGCTCTTATTAACAGCCTCCTGAGCCTGACTTTTGAAAACCTGCAAAATATCCATGTATTTAATCCCCCTGTGCAGCTGGCAGTGCTCTTGAACCTTGGGCTCCCAAAAAATGAGGTCCTTGGCTAAAATATTTGTAATTTCCATCCTGCTTTAACACATTTAACATCAGTACTGAAAAACTGCATTTTCCTGAAGTCAGCCTGAAGGGTTGGTCCTGCAGCTTCTGTCCTGCTGCACACAGAGGGTTTGTCTAGGGGGATGTGGGCATTAAAAATGGGTAAATGAAGGGAGCTGGTTTCCTTGTGGTTGTGCAGACACGTGGATCAAAGTACCAGAGTGATACAATTAATCTTGAAATTAATTTTGACCAGTTACCAACAGCGCTCTTAGGGCTTTCCAAACTTTACATATAAATTTATTTCTTTCAAATACAATTTTAATTTGACTGGAATTTGCACTTTTCTGTGTGCATGCATTTGTACATTTTGGAAGAGTTTAATGGGAAAGTTATTCAGAAATGGATACATAAAGCCCTAAGCAATACTCCTGTGAGTGGCAGGTGCTTTGATGAGAATGGACAAGTGACTTATTGAGAAATACTCATCTAATATGGAAATTTGGGATAGAGCAAATAAACCAAAGCAAGAATGCATCTCTATAGACACTTCTCTTCCTGGAATAAATGAAACATGTGATCCTCCTGGTGGAGCAAAGCGAGGTTTTGTGAAGGTGATGTGTCCTAGGCAGACAGAACTGATACCTCCCCAGGGAGCATTCACAGAAATCCAACCTGTAATTCCCTGCAGGGCAGCCCTGCTGCAGCCTCTTCAGCAGGGGATGCTGAAAGCGTGGCCAAAATTATATCTGTGATAGGATTTTTATAGAAGGTGACTTGGGAGGCATTAGTAATGAAATTCCAGAGAGTTCCTTGTTCTGTTCTCTAAACTACCTTGTTTCTTATATGCAGAAATCATATGGAATCATCAGAATAAGACAATACAGAGAATTATAAAGACATTAATAAAGAATTGTAAGACATTCTTAGCAGTAGATCTTCTGATTGCAGTTCAGTTTTAACAACAGAATTCAGCAAAACCTTTTAACTTAGAGATTATTTTTTTTTTAACTTGGCAGTAGCTTATCCTCCCTAATTCCTTAAAGGTTTCCTTTCCCAGGGCTTTCCAGGACACCAGGCAAATTGCATCTCTGTGCTCTCTCCTCTTTTTCCTTTATTGTCAGGTTCTGGGAGAGCTCTTCTAACTGCACTGGGGAAGAAACCAACTCAACTCTATAGGAAACCCCAGAATCTGTAGGACCCCCCACATTCTTAATAGGTAACTTCATTCCAACACGTTTTGCATGCCTGGTGCATTTTTTTTTCTGAGCATGGGAAGAGCAGCTCCTGCCAAGGTGCTGCAGCTGCCCTGTCCCCTCAGGCTGAGCAGGTCCAGCTGTGCAACATCTGCTGCACTGCTGCAGGGTTTGTGTCCAGCTGCTGACTGCACATTCCACAGATCCCAGCCCAAAAGTGAGGAGCAGCCTCTTAAAAAAGTGAAACCAGCCCTGAAAGCAATGGTATGGATGAAGTTCTAATCACAGATGAGTTAGCAGCGTTAAATAGAGACTCCAGCTCTGCAATTGCATGTTCTGGGCACATGAAGAATAATCTCCCTGTGCACAGGTACAAATTTATCCTGTGTTAGCATTATTTCATTTGTTCCAAAAGGAACTCATAGAATTCCTGAAATGAAACTGAAAACTGCAAAAATACTTGAGGAAAGTCAAGTCTCATTGCAGTCTTTCTCAGAGTGGAAGAGTCAGGACTGCACAGAGAAGGACTGTGGCTCACAGCTCCAGCTTCTGGAAAGCTCGTGGAATGGCCACAAAGGAAAAGAAATTGATGGGATTAAGTGCTGATTGAAAACAGACACCAAAAATGTGAGTCTTGAAGCAGAAACAGAGAAGAGGTGAAGCAAATATCCTGTAGCACACCTGTCCCAGCACACCTTGCTGGTCCTGTCACCTCCTCCCAGGGAAGAGCACTGCAGTTTCTCCAGGAGCAGCAGCTCCAGGGAGATGAGCCTGAGGCTCAGCAGCATGGCTGTGGTTATTGCTGAGGCACAGCTTTCTGTCCATCCTTTGCTCTTAAACACTGCTGCTTTGGGAGCCCAGCAGAGCTGCTCTGTGCACAGGGGCAGGTGTCACCAGTGGGACCTGGCTGCTGTCCTGGTGCCCACCAGGGATCAGACACAGAGGGGGACATCACTTCCCAATTGTCCTCAGGGGGAAAAGCAGTCACCTTGATTTAATTTATTGCCAATTATAATAGAGCTGGGTAGGGGAGGAAAAAAAAATTAAATAGAAAACACACATACACTTTTCTTCCCTGGCTTAACTTCATTCTCCACCCACCTTCATTCTCCACCTGTGCCCAGGTGGGGCCCTGGGTTCCCTCCCCAGGCTCCTCCAGCCACCAAGTCTCTGGGAGAGAAGGTTTGGAGCAGCCCTCCAGTCAGGAATTACCAAATGGTTTTGGCAGGATTGCTGTTCCAGGTTGGACAGAGGCAGTGGGAGCTGCTGGCTGCCCCTGGAATGGGAACTTCCAGTTGGGCTCTGAATCCTGCTCCATTTCTAACCTTTTAAACACAGCATCATCCTGCCCAGCCACACCTTGATGTGGACCTTGCAACAGATGTTGGGAATGTTTGGTTTGGTTTTTAAATTAAGGATGTTTTGTTAAGGAAGCTGAACTAACAGGCAACATAGCATCACAGAAAATTCTCTTTTTTTTGTTTGTTTGGGTTTTTTTTTGCCTGCTCTGTTAGGCTGAAGGATCTCTGCTCTGCCACATTTCCTCCTGCTCCTCAGTAGAATGACTGCACTGCTTTTGGGCAAAGTAGGAAAACGTGTTCTGCTGATTGGTGTGCTTCATCCTGGGCACAGATCTGAGCTCTATTCACTGTAGCTGCAAATAAGTCACTATTTTAAATGTGAGATTTCAATAGTTAAACACCTGCAGGGATGTCTGTGAGCAGCTGCTGATTAAAAAAAAAAAAATGCAGCACATGACACAGTTTTCTTCTACTTGAGGTATTGTAGTGGGAAATAAAGGATGATTTCTCACATAGTTGCTTTCAAAGCCTGATTTTTTCAGCATTTAGGCAGTGTCATGAAGTGTTTTAAGCTTTGTGTGTTAGACATTTCACTGTGTTCAGTAAATTTCTCTCATTTGATTAATTTTAGAGGCTCAATCTTCATTTAG
>NC_031783.1:3521503-3522891 GCF_001522545.3 Parus major
AGAAGTCTGTGCCCATGGAGGGCTTCTCCTGAAGAGAAAAACAGCTCCAAGCCTGGGCCTGTGAAGCCCTGATGGTGCTCAAGGGGAGTGACCTCATGGAGAAGGTTGGAAACAAATCTGGTGCTGCTGGTGCTGCTGGGGCTGGTGTTCATTCATGCCAGAAAAGCACATTCAGCCTATTTCATCCCACTCAAGTATTCCTGGGGTTGTACGCTGTGCAAAGGCCTGGCTGTCTCTGCTCCAGCACTCTGGAGGTTGGCTGGTTCAGTAATCAATATTCAGAATATCCACAGAGGCTGCAGGACCCCCTCAGTTCCCAAACATAAAGATCTTCTGTCCTGAGATGCTTGTTTTGCCCAATTTGGTAGGTATATTGGTATGTTCTAAGTATAGCAAAAAATATAGAGGTATTTTTAGCTGCTGTTGGTATTAGAATGATTTATTCTTAATGCCAGGGAGAGAAGGGTGAGAGCAAAGGCTCTTGAATATTTTAATAACATAATTTTGATCTATTGGATGGAAGTTAGGAAGATTATATGGCCTTCTTATTCAGAATATGTGTCATCAGGGTGGAGCCTCTCCCAGGAAACACAAGGAATGCATTATTCTGTAGACTGATACAGTAACTGATAATAACTTGCTTAATTAACACAGATTCCTGTGAAGTTCTCTGCAGGGCTCTGGGGTTGCATGGCCTCCCTGTGGGGAAGGCAGAAGAATGCTCTGGCTCTTTTATTTCATCTGTAGGTGGTACTTACCTGGTTTTAGGAATCATTGGTGGGGCTGGAGAAGGCAGTGGCTTTGTGTCCA
The DNA here is from genome assembly GCF_001522545.3 of Parus major. Classification (NCBI taxonomy): domain Eukaryota; kingdom Metazoa; phylum Chordata; class Aves; order Passeriformes; family Paridae; genus Parus; species Parus major. The sequence continues at coordinate 3,522,314 of NC_031783.1, forward strand.
GCTGTGGTGGGATGGTTGGAAATGCTGTGAGGAGCCAGTTTTGCTTCAGTGGGACAGTTTAACTGGGAAACACAGAAAGGTCTGGGGTGTGTGGTCACCCCTGGCGTGGGAGGGAATGGAGATCCATCCATTCTCTGAGCTCCCAGAGCTGTCAGGCTGGCCTGGGGCTGGTGTGTGATGGGGGAGCAGGGCTCTGCACTGCATCCTCAGCGCTGAGAGCCTGCCCTGCAGGGCTTTGGGGAGCTGGCTTTTGCATTTGGCAGTGTCAGCACCCCGGCAGGTGAGCTATTCCAAACACAGTTTTGGAAATCTGGCAGCTTTAAGAGCTTTGCTGGGTTTTTCTGGAGCAGGCAGGTGACCTGCAAGGAGTTAGACAAACCCCTCCACTTCTTGCCCTAAGGGAGGGAATCTCTTACTTGGGTTCCCTTAGAACAGGAACCAAAACAAGCTTTATGAGATCATAAAATTGTGTAGGTGGGGAAAGATCATCAAATCCATCTGTTAACCCAGCACTGCCAAGTTCACCCCTAAGCTGTGTCCCTTTGCTCCACATCCACATCCACATCCACATCCACATC
>NC_031783.1:3522986-3551846 GCF_001522545.3 Parus major
CTCCTCCACTTCCCTGGGTATCCTGGTACAGTGTTTGACAAAGCTTTCCATGAGGACATTGCTCATGATATCCAATGCAAACCCACCCTGGGGCAGCTCAACACTATTTCCCTCCTCACTACATCCTCCTTTCAGGCAGATGTAGAGGCTGGTAAGGTTTCTCCCCTTTTAGAGCAACCTCTAGGATCTGGAAGAAGATTTGTTATGTTCTTTGTGGTAATGGACCAAAAAATGGCCATTAACTCTATTTAGGGAACAGTTAAAAATAATTATTTCTTTTTATTTATTTTCTTACAGATTTGTTAAGATATGCACTTTGTATGTTGAGAAGGAAGTGAATTGACATTTTGTAATAAATTCCTTGGATTCTGGGTTTATGTTGTGTAAATTATATTTGTACAAACTGAGTACAAGCCTAAATTTGAATCATCTGTTTTCTTCCCTATGAAACTGATACCCATTTAATGCTCCTTTCATCGTGACTTTCAGCTGAAGCTGTGAAGGGGTTTGTAGCAATTTGTTTCCCCTGTCTGTAGCTGAAGTTTCCTTGAAAAGTTTCATTAACACACTATCATGGCTTAAAAATAGAAACTCAAGAGAATTACTCCAACTCAAGTAATATAATGCATCAAGAAGCTTTTCATTTTATATTATAATTATTCCAAAGCACTTCAACCTAGCCACTTTTCCATTATGAGAAGAATTCTACACCATTTTGTATCCAAAATTGCATTTCTCAGAAATTCTATGCCTGTGTGTAGATTACTTGCAGTGCTCCTATTGTCCTTGTTTCTTCTCTGCTCTGGAATTAAATCCCAACGTTTAGGAAACTCTTAAATGAGTTTTGTTGCTCTGTATATGCACAGGAGAGCAGAATGCAGCAGCTGAGAAGCTGCAGTGCCCAGAGGGTTGGAGAACATGACATGGGGCACTTCTATCTCCTGATAGTAGCTGCTGATGGAATGCTGTTCAAGCCCTGCTTCTGTTAGAATTCTACTCACAAAAAGTTCATTTATGTCTTTTTTTCCTTCCCTCCAGCCCCCCAAAAGAAGAAACACGTATTCTTCATAGTATGCAGGCAGCTGGACAGTTCTTCACTGTTTAGAGATAAACTATGTGTACAGGAACTTCACCTAAACATCTACTGGTGTTTTAAATACTAAATAAATAAATAACCTTACTGCTGTGCTAATTCAGTGACACCCTGTGAATTTCTCTGGAAACTGGATTCTCAACTTCTGGAAACTGAATTCCCAAAGAATTCTCAGTCAGCTGCTTAAACTGAATTGAAAATACAATTTGCCTGTTGACTTGACACGTACAAATGTCCACTATTTATTTTGGGCAGCAAATTATTAATTTTCTTCTGGGCATGTCTTTAGCTTGTTTGGGGACAGTTTTGTGTAGGGTTGTTTTTTTGGTTGGTTGTTTGGGTTTTTTAATGTGTGTGCTTACAGACAGTGGAGACTGAACAGAATCAGAGACTGGCAGGGGCAGAAAGGGACATCTGCTCTGCTCCCATCCCACTGCTGGGCAGGGACACCCAGGGCTGGCTGCCCAGGACTGTGCCCAGATGGCTTTTGGGTGTGTCCAAGGTGGGAAATCCCACGTGGAACAGCCCCAGGTGAGTGCCAGGGCTCATCACCCCCCCAGAGGAGCAGTTCTAGGGGTTCTGAGGGGATCTCCTGGCTGTCAGTCGGTGCTCATTGTGCCTGCTCCTGTCCTGGCACCCCTGAGAACACCCTGGCTCAGTCCTGGTTTCATTTGTACACATTGACATTGACCTTCTCCAGGCTGAGCAGTCCCAGCTCTCAGCCTTTCCTCACTCGAGAGATGCTCCAGGGGCTTCATCAGCTCAGCAGCCCTCTGTTGGATTCTGTCCTTGTTTCTCCTGTCCTGGGCATGTCAGAACTGGGCACAGCACTCCTGGCCTCACCTGTGCTGGGTAGGAGGTGAGGAGGATGCTCTCAGCCTGCTGGCAGAGCTGTTCCTGCAGCCCAGGGTGCTCTGGCCCTTCTCTGCATTCAGGGAATGTTGTTGGCTGTTCACCCTGGCTGCAGCAGCCCAGGGTCTCCACAGCAGAGCTGCCCTGCAGCCCTGGGATCCTGGCAGTTATTGCTGCCTGGGGTTGTTCCTCCCAGCTGGGGCACTTTGCCCTTGTGTCAGCCATCTCACAGAATCACAGAATCACAGAATCACAGAATCACCAGGCTGGGAGAGATCTCCAGGACTGAGTCCAACCCAGCCCTAACACCTCAACTAAACCGAGTGCCACATCCAGGCTTTTCTTAAACACATTCAGGGATGGTGACTGCACCACCTCCCCAGGGAGACAATTCCAGTACTTTATCATGTTGCCCTGAGAATTAAACCTTCTGAGTTTGTTTTCATAGTTTCTATCCACTTTTCCAGGAAAGTAACTATAAACATAGATGTTTGTACATTCCATTAAAGAAATGTCTTTTGATGGATGTTTCTCATGACCAGTGTGGTTGGGAAGGTGTTAACCTGACTATCCAATCCCTGCTTGTTGTCGAGAATCTATAAATACTGAAACCACAAAATAAATCAGTCTCTTTTTCCCATCACATTGAGCTGTGTCTGTGTGAATCATTTTGTGTCCAACAGTGACTTTATCACTCTTTCCATAAAAAACTTTTTGCTGATATCCAGCCTATATTTCCCCACGCTGTTGGGGCTGGCAGCAGGACCCTCTGGGGTATCAGCCTGTTCTGTCCCCAGCAGGTTTGCTGGGTGACACTGTGCCCCACCATGGCACTGAGAATGAAGGTGTTGGACTGGACTGAGCCCAGTATCGACTCCTCGTACTGGGAGGATCAGGCACAGCCTTACACAGAGCTCAGTGGGGCTCTGGAACACACAGCCACTCCACGAGTTAACACTCTGCTTTTTCACCTCCTTTCCACGTCCATCCCTGCAGGGTTTGGAAGGGAGCTCAGCAGCATTCTCCCATTTCCTTCTGGCACCTTTGTAAAACACTCAGATGGACAGGTGCAACAAACCCATTACCTGAAAAGTCACACACATTTTTTTCCTGAAACAGCAGTCCTTTTCCATTAGCTCCTTCTCCAGATGGCTAAGTATATGGTGGAACAGAATTAATGGGTGTTGGGGAAATCCACCTCCATGTGGAACAGGCAGCAGGGCTGGCAACCATTCAAAGAGCTCCGAAAGGTTGTGGCTGAAGGACACCACTGTTGGGAACACAGATGAAGATATATTCCTGAACTCAAGGAGGAAACACAGAGGGTGCATTATTGCATGGAATGATTAGATGACTGACTAATGAGCCTTGAGGGGCAAGGAAATTGGCTACAAAAGCAATTAAATAAGCACCTGACATTCCAGTGTACTCTGTATAAACACTGAACTTTTACCATGTTTAGTTGGCAAAGCAAAACAAGTGCTTCAAGCATACAAGGCAAAGTGCTACGGGAAGAAAAAAAAATCTATGTTAAACAGATTGTTCTTCTGGAAGTGTGTTAGTAAATGCCTTTCTCTGTCAGAAGGTGTGATAACACATTGCAATGCTAGCACTCTAAGTCACTGTCCACAGTTTCCATTAGTTATTCTGGATATTCATGCCAATATGATGCCACGTTAAACTCCATATTCTGCTTTAATCTGTCTATTGTTAGATACCATAGGTAATGATAGCATTTTTTATTCCTTTAGGGACAAAACTTCTGCACAGTAATCAAAATATAAGTGTCAGAAGGGTGATTTTGCATGAAATCTGATGAACCAACGTTGCACAGCTGTTTCTGTGACACAGCAGGGCACCTGTGAAATGCACTTGGGGTCAGCTTGGAGCATGGCCTGTCGCTCTAGGACATGGAATTATTCACATGGACACAGTTCAATGTACGATAGGGAAAAATGTCTTTTCTGACTCCAGTATTTATAGATTCTCAACAATGACCAGGGATTGGATAGTCAGGTTACCACCTTCCCAACCACACTGGTCTTGCTAAACATCCATCAAAAGAGGTTTCTTAGAAAGAATGTATAAACATCTATGTTTATAGTTACTCTCCTGGGAAAGTGGCTAGAAACTATGAAAACAAGATCAGAAGGTTTCATTTTCAAGGTGACAATGGTCAGCCCACCCATGGACCCTTAAGAGAGGGATGTTGACACCAAAAGCAGTTAAATGAGCATTTGTCACTTTGGCAGGTTGATGTTTGGGCTGGGGTTGAGGCTGGAGCCACAGGTGTGAGGGCTCTGGCCGGGATGGAGGTGAGGTTTTTCCATCAGGCTGGGATGGGTACACTGTTTTCTGCCAGTTCTCATCACACAGAGCTGCAGCTGTGTTCACCTTGTGCTCTGGGGTGAGGCAGCTTCACACCTTCCCCACAGGCAGAGGGGAATTCTCCCCCAGCATGATCAGAGGTGAACGCCATGCTCGGGTTTCTCCTTCCAGTGCACCTTCAAATTACTCACTCCAGGCTTTCACTTGTTCCCCACCCGGTGGGACAGCTTTGGGACGCTGTTGTCAGGCAATTCAAGGTCAGGAAGAGGTTTGAGATGCAGTCCCAGTGAACCAAAGATGAAGTGTTCATAATATTTTAAGAGCAAACCAGATTCTCTGGTGATGTTGCTGGGGGTGATCTTCAGCCAGGTGTTCAGTAAGTGTCCGGCAGCCCTTTCTGTGTAGAGGTGCTGAAAGTGCCACTAATTTTGTTTTTTTTCCCTGGTAAATGTGTGCAGTTAAAGGAAGAGAGTGGGAATTTTCAAGTGTCAATTGGAGTTGTAACTATGTGTGACAAGGAGCTGTGCTGGGAGATTGAAGCGAGTGATTTCTCTCCTCTGTAACCAAGTGGAAGCAAAGAAATCAGGTGGGATGTTTTTTTCTGTGAGAGGAGTTAGAATCACTTCTTTTAAGTGTTGAATAATGTTAAACTTGCTGCCAGAAAATCATGCTTGGCCTTTTAAGGCAGTCTAAAATTAATCATGTATTTGTTTCCTAATTGCCTCATTAAATTCAGGTTCAAAAGTTCTCCTGTACTTGGAAGTCACAATATGTACTGCTGAACCCCTAAAATGTTGTGGATGCCCTGGTTTCTTCAGAGGATAAGAATTCTAGATTTCTGAGCTGAAAGAGCTTTATTATGAAGTGACATGTCTGGCTTTAGAGACAGAGGTGGAATTGGTACATCTGAAATTAATGAATAATATATAAAGACTGATACCAGCTTTGCTTCATGAGTTGGCCTTACTATTTAGCCTCAAGCAGAAGCAAGAAACACACACACACACAAAAAGGTTGTTAAGGTAGAAAGTTAAATATTTAATGCCAGTGTCTGCTGTATATTTTCCTTTTGTGTATTCATGGAAATATATTTTGGAACTGGAAGCAAATGCTATTTATAATACAGCAGTGGCAGAAGGGGCATATTTGATTGAGGCATCAAAGTGCTAGGCTTTGTAAAAGGTATGAGAGACAATTCCTGGATTAGCCTTGAAATTTTCACTGCCATCTTCCCTTTTCTTTGGTGTATTCTGGGTCTCATTTTGGCTTTCATTTGGGATTTGTCTGTACCAACTCCTCCTTTCTGTCCCTGTTTTAGTGAGGTGGATGAGCAGGCAGCAGTGAGAGGTGGTTGTTTCCCCAGCAGCAGTTGTGTCTTTCAAACCCTCTGCAATTCATCCCATTGGTGACAACACTCAAAATGTAACACACCTCCTTGTGTGCTGCCTAAAAAAAATGGTTTTGGGAGCCTGCTGAGTCCAGAAATATCCCTGGAATTTCTGTTTTCTGGGCTAAGCAGGAGCTGGATGTTACACAAAGGAAGGTGCTGGGAACAGGATGGGTTTTTGGGTGAAAACATCAGAAATGGTTAGAAAAATGCAAATTTGTGTATTTTCTTCTCCTGCCCTGGTGGCTGTGGTTGGAACATTAGGGTATGGTGAGACTTTTATGATCTGGTTTGTTGGCAATGAGCAAAGATAAACCCCTGCCTAGCCATTGGCAGCTGCACAAGTTGCAGTAACTTTGTCCTGGACCCGTCATTGTGTAGAGAGGTAGATGTTGTTTCAAGGCCTTTGTTATTCAGCTGAAACAAGAATTAAATACAGATTCTGATGTTTTGCTCCTTAAAGAAGAAAAAGAGTCATTATAGATCTTGCTAATTTTCTCTTTGGAAAACCTTTTTTTAAATCAGTTTGGATGCTTGCATCTGTGCTTGCTTTCAGAGCTGCAGGAAGGGCTCAGCGAGTTTCCACAGCCTTGGCATTTTAGCCTGGCTCACAGGAGCCTGCTTTTCAGAATCAGAAAAGGCAATACTTCATTTCTTCTACAGGTCTAGAAGAAATTTTGTGTTAGGCTTTCCTTGTAAGACCTTTTAGCATGGAGAAGCTGTTCTCAGTGGCTGGAAGAAGGAACAACGTCTTGTTTTAGAGTCAGAAATCTACAGCAAATTCTGCAGGTGCTTTACACCAGAGACAGCTACAAACAGACGTGTGTGATTACACAGATATCTCCACACTTTATTTCACTCTTATGCAGAGCTTAAAAAAAAACCCCTGTGTTTGGAACCTTGAGTGCTGCCAAGTGTAGCTGAATAATCACTTCTCCAAAAAACTGATTTGAGTGAGAAGAGAAATGTAGTCCCAGATTTTGGAAAGAGAACTTTTATGGGAAGTTAAAATGATGCAGGGCTGGTTCCCTGGGGCTGAACAGACAACTGCAGCAGTCCTGGTGCTGCTGGGAGGCTTGGCAAGCAGATATCTTGTAAAGCTCCAAAAATCTCCTCTTATTCCAGTGAGCTTTTTGGAAAGCTGTCACTGGTATGAAGAACTGGTTTAGGTTGTTAGTGAGATAGAACTGGCAGGCATTGTGGGCAAGAGTGGTAAAAGAAAGAAATGTGGAGCTTGGGGAAGACAGTTTGTAAATTATTTTAAGTATTTTTCTAATTGCTGGTTGTTTGAGGTTTTGAAGAAATGCAGTCCATTGACCACCCAGAACAGAATGATAAATCAGTAGGGTTAAGAGCATTGTTTAGATCACATAGCTCTTAGAATGTAATTTGGTCTGCTTTAAAAACAGAAGGTCTCCTCAGAAGAGTAAGAAATACGCTGCATCTTAAGTTATTTTCCCTAGTGACTTAACCTGGTGCATGTGAAGTATGTTATAAAGTATTGAAATGCAATTATTGCCAGCATTAACCTGGCAGTGCTGCTGCTGTTGAGGCTGAGGAGGGCAGGAGGTGGGGCAGTCAGCCCAGCTGCTCCTCTCTGGCTGTGGCTGCAGTCTCAAGGTCCTGGCAGGGCTGTGGGCTGGCTCTGGGGCTGCAGTCTCAAGGTCCTGGCAGGGCTGTGGGTTGGCTCTGGGGCTGTGTGTGCAGAGCAGGAGCTGGGTGTTGTGCTGGCAGGGCCTGGGCAGGGTTTGTGCCCAGGTCAGAGGGGCACTGTGAGCACAGGACTTCTGCAGCCTCCTGAAGGACTTGGCCAGGGCAGTGGGGCCAGACTGTGTCAGTGGGCACTGTGGGCTTGGGAGTGCCCCATTCCCAGGTGGAGCTGCCTCAGGCACACTCTGGGAGCAGCTGGGGTGGTGCTGTGCAGCCAGAAATGTTATTCTGGAGCTGCTTTGCTGTGGCAGAGCTGCTGCTCCACTGCACACCTCCAGTGGGGCACGAGCTGGCGTTTACACCTGCAGACTGTCCTTTCCTTCAGTGCTGGGAACAACAGCTTATTTCTGCAGTGTTTCCAGGGGATTCAGAGATCTGAGACCCTGCTTTAGGGCAGAGCGTGCTTGGACTGGGACTGCTCTGGATTCCCCAGGCTGAGTCAGGGAGCATCAGCGACAGCCCCGTGAGTATGGCAGGAATTCATCTCTGTTTCTGAGTTCAGGAGGGCAGGGCACAGCTCTCTCAGCAGCCAGCCTCTCTGGGCACAGGTGCATTTGCATTTTGTTGGCTGTTTATATTGAGAAAAGCCTTGAGCTAGGAATCCCAGCAGATTGCAGGCGTGCTGCTCCAGAGTTTACAAATCTTTCTGCGGTATTTTCAAAACAAAACAAAATGTGCATCAAGGATCTTCTCATATTTTGGATATGGATTAAGTGCAGCTGAGATATCTTATCACTTTCTATTTCATGTGTTTGCACACAGTTGATATTATAAATTGATATTGTAAGCTTTCCAGGGTTTTTGTGATTCCTGAAGAAACAAAAAATAAAATATCTCCTCTCCCCCCAGCCCAGTTACAGTGGAATGTGTTAGAAATTTAAGGAGATCACAAAGTGTTATGGGCAGTGTTTGGATGCTGTTTGTTTTGGTTTAAGTACATAACTTATTCACAAATCCACTGGTGTAGATTGGCATGGGATGAATTGCCTTGTACAGACAAGATTATGTTTCAGACCGATTATGTAACAAATAGTAGAAAGATCAGAATTAAGTAATGTGTGTGTTAATGCTCAAGAGCCAATAATATACTTTGAAAGACCCAAAGGAAGCCCCTGTAATTAGAAAATTGGGAAATATGCACTTAAATCTTTTGTACCAAATTTTCCTGTTATAGTTGCTTGAAGTACTCCTGTAAAGGAATCTTTCTTATAAACTATCACGAGATAGATTTGAAGGATTTTTTTTTTCTTTTAAAATATATATTTACAGGAGAGAATGTCACATTAATAATATTATAGGTAATTTATCACACAGCCTGATAATTTTCTTTACAATAAAATATTTGTGTCCTGCAACTACAAAAGTGGAGAGCAAGTACCTCTGAATATTTTAGGGAGAATCAGTCATGAGATGACATAAATGTGTAATAGGAGGGGTACAGGTGATTCTGAGTCTCAGAACCAGGTCTCCTCGTAGAGTGCTTTTTCTTTTATAGAGTTTTTTTTACTCACATTTGCTTTGAAGTAGTTTCTGTAGGTAATGGATATCAAAATTAAAATGTATCAGCACCATATGGCAGTTGGCTCATTGCCTAAATAATGTATGTTCCATAAGTTCAGTTCACCTAAGGATTGCTGTTCTCTGCTTGGAGGGTGTTTACCTATCATTTTAATATGGAAAAGACTGCCCTGAGATCAGAGTAATTTGATGGGTAGAATGAGAAAGACTTTGTTTTGCATTTGGTATAAAATGATAATGATTTCCCCTTGTGTTTACTGATGAAGGGCAATTTAGTTGTGGGGGTGGTTGATTCTTCAAATTTCTGGTATAAAGGATTGTGTGTTATACACATTCCCCACAGTATTTATTGCCTTAATAGGAAATGCTGTGTGCTGGAGCTCCACAAAACACAAGTTTAGCAGTGACATTCACTGTGAACAATAGGTATTCAGAGGAGGCACATTTTGTTTTAAAGCATACAAAATGACAGGGTCATATTGCATTCTACTTTTATTGTTATTTTTTTTCCCTTCCAGTCTCTGGTTGGGGTCCTGCTAGTTGAGGATCTTCTCTTTTGGAAGAAGTTTAGGGTTAATAATTCTGCTGCCTGCAGCATCCACTGCCACACGCTCAGTGAAAACTGCATTGTAAAATACCTGTTTGTTTCCTTCTCCAGAAAAGCTCAAATTTATTGGAATTACAGAATTCTCGTAGGTGGAACTTCATTTTTTCCCTGCTGCTGCCATAGTTAGATTGAGAGCTGAGTTCTTCCAGTGATCCCAGTTTGTCATGCAGCTCTGTCCTCTTGGAGAAACAACCATAAAAGATTTAGGTCCCTGAACTGTGATAAGGACTTTAGGTGTCACAGTCTCAGGCTCACAGTTTTTACTTTGAAAAATAAGGACTATATTCATTTTCTTTTGGTTCCTAAAATTGTCTGCCTTTGCATCCTGAAAAGTTGCCATGGTTTTGATGTGTGTGTAAATTTGCATGTTTTATTATATAATTATAGAATAGGTTGGGTTGGAAGGGATTTTTCAAGGTCATCCAAACCAATCTCAACCTTAATGATTTTATTCTGTGCCCAGTTGAGAACTAAAATCTGTGTGCTGTTCTAAGTAAATCTAAAGGTGGGGTTGGGATGGTATTTTTCTGTGCACACAACATAACTAAATTACTGGTTTTCTCAGAAGCTTTCACCTCTAGGAATGTTTTAGAGGTTTGAGGTTTGTTTCCCTACATCTGGCTCGAAGGAATGGATGTGATATTTGCAGTCCTTGTCCCTGCTGCAGCCAAATGGTTTGGATATGGAGTGGGTGGCAGATGTACATTCTGTGCCCACCTCCACCTGGGTGAAAACCTCAAACTCACAATTCTCCACAGAGAGATCCTAAATCAGGTCCTGGTTGGAAAGGTGGAGCTGTCCCTTCCTCCTGTGGGAGCTGTGTCAGCTTAGCTTGGATTGCTGCTCCTTTGAGGGGGGTGTTGCCTTTATTTTTCATGGAAAGCCAGTGAGTGCTGGAAAAAGAGTTCTCAGTGGTGTTTGGATCATGCCTTGTAGGACAGATGAGAGTTTTGGCTGCTGCTATTGATGCCTAATGATTTTTTGCATTTTCTCTTTTCTATACTCTCTGTATTCTTTACACACATTTTTGGAGCTCTGTAGCCCATTTTTGCATTCCTAGCTAGTTTTCTCAGTCCTTTTCCCAGCTCTGATAGGCAGAAAGACAAAACATATTCCAAAGCCCCTGCCCTACCTTGGCTGGGAACCAAGGCCAAAATCCAACTCTTAGAGACACATTTTCACCAACAAACTTCAGTTCCAACTGAGGGGGGAGGATTTAGAAGGGCCTGAACTTGGGTGGGGGGGAGTTGCCTCACCACTTGTGCTCCTAACTGGTGCTTTTTGTCAATTGTGCTGGTTTACTAAACTTGTGAATCAGCCTGTGGGGGTGGGCTTGTGTGGACACCTTCCATATCTGCCCCTGGAGGCCTCCAATAAAGATCAACCTCCATAGATTGCCTCCTGTACTGATGGTATCTCCACAGCGTGAGTGGTTTCATTCCCAGATTCTTTAAGGCATCACCATCAGGATCAATCTGTGTCGTAGCTGCTGGAGTTACTCACAATGGAAGGGGAGAAGTGAGAAGGGGTTGAACCCTGTAGAAAGAAAACTGTTGAACATTTCCAGCCAGAACAGCATACAACCTGTAGATGGAAGCTGTCTCCTAGAAGGATGCAGGCAGAATTATTTATTGTCTCTTGGGCAGGGGAGGGAATCCAGTTTCCTGTATTACTGTAGGAGAGCTCTAACCATTACACTGATGTACAGATGTTTTTTGGGACAGCTGAGTGCTGAAAGCCTCAACCAATCCTCAGCCGCTGTCACTGAGGAAAAATTAACAAGAAGCTGTAGGAGTATCTCAGTAGATGGCCACAAAGGCAATTCAGCAGAATAATGCACAGCACAATTTTAATAGAAATTCAAACTGAGGGAGCTGGGGTTGTCTAGCCTGGAAAAAAGGAGACACAGATGTGACCTCATCCCTCTCCACAACTCCCTGAAATGTGGCTGTAGCCAGGCAGGGGTCAGTCTCTTCTCCCAGGTAACCACTGACAGAAGGGGAGGACACAGCCTTAAGCTGCACCAGGGGAAGTTTAGGTTGGACATCAGGAAAAAATCCTTCACTGAAAGAGTGATTGGGCACTGGAACAGTCCTTCCATATCTGCCCCTGGAGGCCTCCAATAAAGATCAACCTCCATAGATTGCCTCCTGTACTGATGGTATCTCCACAGCGTGCGTGGTTTCATTCCCAGATTCTTTAAGGCATCACCATCAGGATCAATCTGTGTCGTAGCTGCTGGAGTTACTCACAATGGAAGGGGAGAAGTGAGAAGGGGGGTGTGATGCCCACTGAGGCAGCAGCCTTCCTGCTGGGCCTGGCTGGTCTTTCACAACCAGTCTTGGCCACAGCTTTCCTCTTTTTTAGCCAAGTAGAACCCTGTAGAAAGAAAACTGTTGAACATTTCCAGCCAGAACAGCGTACAACCTGTAGATGGGAGCTGTCTCCTAGAAGGATGCAGGCAGAATTATTTATTGTCTCTTGGGCAGGGGAGGGAATCCAGTGATTGGGCACTGGAATCATTTCCCAGGGAGGTGGTGGAGTCACCATCCCTGGATGTGTTTAAAAACAGACTGGACGTGGCCCCCAGTGCCGTGGTTTAGTTGATGAGGAGGTGCTGGGTCACAGATTGGGCCTGGTGATCTCAGTCTTTTCCACCCAGTTCATTCTGTGACTGTGAAATGTGAGCATGTGCATGTGTGTAACCCACATGTAGAAAGGCTGTCATTATGAACCCTTGTTGCTGAAGGAGTGGCAAAGGCAGGAGCTGCAGGAGTTTGGTGTTCCTTGCAGGAGTGCAGGCAATGCAGTGGCAGTGTGCACCTGCTTTATTGCTGCTGCCAGGGCTGGCAGCATCAGTGGCATCCTCAGGAGGAGCACAGCCTGCATTCAGCCCTCAGAAATTACCACCATAGATAACTTGGAGGGGAGGAGGGGAAAGACACAGAAAAGCTGTGTACTCCTTAATAAATTCATGACTTGCAACGTTTCATAATTCCTTTTTGACTCAGTCATCTGTAGCAGTTGTATAAATTGCTTCTAATGATGCAGTATTGCTGAGGAATTTTGGTTTTACTTTGCAGTGTGTCATTATTAGCTCTTAGGAAAAAAAAAATCTGCATTGTTTGGTCTGTATAAAGGACATGTGAGAAAAGGAGAGTGAATTCAAATCAAAAGGGAAAAGGAAATTTAAACCTTTGCCACAGATGTTTTCTTTGGAAAGGAAATTCAAATTGTCGCTTTGCAAAGTGAACTAAATGGAACATCTGTGACTTCTTGTTTTCATTCTTCAAGACTTGAGTCTCTTCTGTTTCTACCAGTCTTAGAGATGCATATTCCTCCTGGTCCTGCTTCCATTGCCTGTTAACTTCAGCAGTGCTGGACCAAGCCTTCATGAGAAGAAGGCTAAAAACATGAATTGAGAAAATCATTGAAAAAGCTTGAAAAAGCTGCTGGATGGTCCAGGCTGGGCAGAAGTTTCTGTGGAAACATCACTGAAGTTCAAATGTCAGTGAGAGGGTGCAATGCACAGACAACCTGCCTGTAGGGTTTCTTATAAGCAGAAAAAAATAAGGAATTTTAAAGAAAAGCTTTTCTATTTTAATGTTTTTTTGGTATTCTTTATTGGCAGTGCACAATAAATTAACCTTGATTAGCTGTGGTTACTCAGGTTTATGTTAATGATTCTTAGAACTGCAGCCCAGAGGAAGGAGCTTATAGTGCTTTAATCTGGCCTTTATTTTGATTCTGAAATAATTTGAGTTTCCCAGGATAACTTGTTTAGCTCTTGAACAATTCCAGCAGCTCCATCAAGTTTCTTTGATATGGAGCAGTGCAGAGCTGGCTGTGCTCTCTCTCTCTCAACCCTGTTTTGTTTCTCCTCTCCACTTTAGTACTTGATTCTTGTTTTTAAAAGTTTGCTGTTTCTGTTTTTTCAGTGCTTATATCAAGAAAACTAGATTTTAGATTTGAAAAATTAAGAAGAGCTGGATGGAAAAACTCGGCTGCAAATGTCATAGTGGCATAGATGGAGACTGGAATTGAACCCAAATTGTAACCAGAATGTATTGCACCCAAAAATGCAAATAAATGGATCTGTAACCGGGTGTACAGGTCATAAAAACAACTGATTAATCTGTGAATGCCAACTGTAAAACAAAGGAGAAATAAAATCTGGGAAAGTACTCAGACTCTGCAAAGGCTGGATTGTTTCCTAATGAAGACAGGTGATTCTTTTTCTTCCTTTTGCCCCCACTTTTACCATTAAGCTTCAAAAGTAAACATTTATATTTTGAAACCACCCTTCACAGGTATTTTGGTGTTTTGAGTGTTTTCATGGGAGAGCTGTCTGTAAAGCCCTGCTGTAAAAAACTGTTTGTACCAGAGTAAGGGGCTGTGAAGAGGAAAGTGCCAGGACAGACAGCAGAGCTCCAGCTCTTCTCCTCTTGCCTGATGGATTCTCCTTAATTGGGTGAGAAACTGAATCCAGGCAGGTCCAGCTTTGGTCTGTGGCCATTTCTGACCTGGTGCTGGTGCCAGACCCTGTCAATGTGAAGAGAAGGAGGAAAGGTGACAGCTGGATGCTGAGAAAATGAAACCTGGAGGCCAGCATGGCAGGGGAACGAGGAGGGAGGGCTTTGCTGCTTTTCTGCCTGTGCTGTGCCTCTGCCTGAGACAGGAAAAACTCCTAAATTCTCACTTTAACTAGTGACAAAGTGTGTTTGCTACACCACTGATGAACCCAGGCAAATGTTCCCAGCTCCCTTCCCTTGCAAGTGCAGGAGGAGCTGCAGTTTGGGCAGGCTCTGCCCCCTGTGCATCTCCTGCAGCAGCCAGATGTGCTCCTTCAGTGACAGTTCCATCTCCTGCAGCAGCCAGATGTGCTCCTTCAGTGACAGTTCCATCTCCTGCAGCAGCCAGATGTGCTCCTTCAGTGACAGTTCTGGCTGTGACCTCCAGTTTCCAGCCAGGGATCCCATGCAGGGCAGGGATTGGAGCTGCTGATATTTGTGGCTGCTGTCTGGCTCCATCAGCCACTTGCAGAATTTGTTTCCTGCTTCTGCCTTGCTGCTTTTCCTCACAGTGGATGAGGAATGCTGTCCTTTCCTTATTTCTTGTCTCTGGGCAGTTCAGGGCTGTGCAGTGACCGTAAAGATATTGAATTTAAACCTTGTTAATCACAGTGTTTGTTGTCCATATGGTTCTGTTTTGTCCAGTCAGTTTTATTTTATTCAGTGTCAGCTCCCAGATTTTCCTATTAGCTCTAATGCAGGAGAATTGTAACGTTGCATTTTAGAGCAAACCATGCAAACTTGGTCTGATATTTAGCTTTTGTTATTTAATATTTTCTCCTTGACTTAGATTTGAAGGTCTTTTTGTCCATGTTATTTCTGTTACAGAAAAAAGCAGTTCTGACTTTTTACAAAAACTTTTAATATTCATTCAGAGAACATTTTTATTTTAAAGCATTTTACTTATGCTTCACTTTTACTTATATATTTTATTTGAAGCACTTAAAACTATTTTGAACATAAAAAGCCCTATCTATCTACAACTAAACCAGCAAAACAATTTTACTGCATCTAAAATATTGCCTTTATTTTACTTTCTCTGACCTGTGCTGACCAGGCATCCAGTGGCAGGCATGGGAGGGGTGGATTTGTATGCCACATATCTTTTTTAAAATTTAATTAATTAATTTAATTTTTTTTTTAATGCAGTTAACTCATTTCTGGCTCAGTTTTGTTTTCTTAATTTTACTGCAGGTATTGAGGGGTAGAGGAAGAATTCTTATCTTCTAGAAAAGATGACTACATCTGGTGGCTGCAGAGGGCTCTTGGGCTGTGACGGTGATGCTATGCCAGAATCTGGACCTGCTTTTTAAATTTTTTTTATTTCTAATAAGGATACAAATTTTGTTTTTGTCTTTTTTTTCCTCGTATCAGTGTGGAAAAGTCATTTAAAGGAGAGACAGGTGCATCCCATTCATGATGTTTATTGGAGGCCATAATATAATGCAGCTGTGACTAGAATTAGTTTTTCTTTCTGACACTTGGTCTTTTAAAACATTTATCAGGCACCAGAGAAATCTCAGGGACTGTTTTTACTTCTTGCTCAGGAATACAGTACAGGCTATTTCAGTTGCCTTTAGCACTAAATTTAGACATATAAATTCAGTATTCTCCTGTAATGTGTTCCACATGTGAAGAACATCAGCCCCTGGATTGAGCTGTGGTAGGGCAATGATGCCTTAGCATTTGAGCTTTTATATTTTACATATATTTGCAATCCTGCAGCTCTTTAGTGTATAACTCCAAACTCCACACACAGTGTGAGCTGCTGCTTTCCCATTTTGCTCAGGCACAGCAATTCCTCTCCAGGCCTGGCAATCCAGGACACCTCAGTGCCTCAGGCCCCAGAAATGGAAACAAAAGGGAGTTGGGGGCAGCAAACTGGGGGTAAATGACTTCATTCCCTGAAGCTGGAATTGGAAGATGAACCCCCAATATGCAAATGGAACAAACTGATAAAAGTGTGGAACCCATGAGCTGTGGCCCATTTTGGGTGCAGCCCCTGGGGGCTTCCTCTGCCCCAAATGTACCTGAAGGCCTTCAATGAACAGAACTGCTTTTTATTGCCTCAACTCTGTCTGGCCTCTGTTTTCAGGTAGCCCAGCAAGGCATCAGCAGCACAGGAGTTTCTGGCAGCTGGGTCAGAGTTCTGGATGTGTTCCCCTGCTCGTGTGCTGATGCTGGGAGCTCCTGTGGCAGGTGGATGTTGTTGAAGAGGCTCACTCTAATGCATCTCCCCCTGCACTTCCAGGACAATGGGCATTGTCAGGGCACAGCAGGGCCCTCTGCATCCCCCCAGCAGCGCCGTGCCCAGCCTGTGAACAAACTGCCTTCATCTCCTCGTGCTATTGATCCATCAGCTTTCCTGCCAGCGCTAAATTCATCCTTAAAAAATAATTAGCTCCAGTGTCTTGGCAGAATTCCAAGCAGGCAATTACATTCTGCCTGCTTAAAAATCCCCCCTGTAGCTGCAATTGGCTAAGTTACAGTGACAGATGACTGTGTGTTTTGTGATATGTGTTCCGAGTGGCTTTTTATCAGTGGGAAATCTCCTGTAATGCTGCAAATCCTCGCCCTGCTAGAACCCACTGACCAGCACGCCTCGTTAGCATGACAAAGGAAAGGAGCCCTGGAAAATGTTTCCCCAATGTTTTGAAAGCAAAAAAAGAAAGATTTGGATGTTTTTTGCACGTTTCAATATTTTGAAGGCATTTCCTATAACGTGTTCTTACAGGCCTCTGTGCATTGGTACATGGAATAAAAGCAAACCTGAGCCTTGCTTGTTTTGTAGAATCCAGTGTTAGTTATGGACTCAGGACTGAAATGGTTGAGGAAACAGAGGGAAAATGCTGATTTTTGTCTGTTGATTGTGGGACTTTGGGTTCTATTTGTTTAATGAAAGAAAAAATAGGTATGAGATAAAATACATATTACCTCATGTCTCCCTTTCCAAGGGTGGTAAATAATTGAAAACCTGGGTTTGTTTGTCGATTTTTTTTTTCTTTCTATTTTGACAGAGGAAATACAACTTATAGTGTCTAAATACCTTGGATCTGGTATTAAATGGTTTGAAAAGACCAGGAGAAAATGTTGATGTTTAGATATTTGGTGGAGCACTACATGATTAATAATTCTAAAGGAAGGGGAGATGGACCTCCCCCCTTCCACAGATGAAGACCAAAGCTACATTTTGATAAAGAAAAATCATCTGAATGAACATGTCTGATACATTTTTCTAATCAAATAAATTTAGTGATCTTTGTATTGGTGAAAGAGGTAGAAGGGAATTTTTGCATTTCATGGGCTTTTATTGTTTCCACTTTTTTTGCTATTGGTATGCTCAAAAGGGTCTAGGCATTGATGCCTTGCAATTCCATACTGGCAGTGGAGTATTTCAGGAGAAGAGCACAGAAATAAAAATTGTTTGCAGCCAGAGCAAGGGCTTTTCTGCCCTTCTGTTTTGTCTCCTGGCAAAGGGAAAACAAGCTTGTTTTAGGAGTTCCCTTTACTCTGTGGAACTGTGGCGTCTCTGCCAGGACATGCAGAGTTAGCAAACCTTGCAAATTGAAATCTGAAGAATTAATTCCTGTCTTTCCAGCTCAGGAGTTTGAAAATTAAAAGTCAGTTCTTTCCTAATTATGAAATTGACTTGAAATTTAATAAATACTTCTTTTTAAGAGGAGTTTATTCTTATTCCTTCTGATGCAGAGTTTCTGGGAGATGATAGTAGAATTTTTAGGCAGTTATTGTTTCATATCTGTGTCCCTGCTGTCTGAAATACAAAGGATCAACATTGCAGTTCTATTACAGAGGCTTGGAGAGTTTTACCCATTGTGAAGAGCATAAAATAAATAATCTTATCAGTCTTGCTAATTATGTCAGGAGTGTTCTTCTGAACAAGGGACAGAAATTTGCTTTTGAAGAGTTTAGTTTAATCTTCTCTTTGCATTCTAAATGTGGTCAAGGTTGTTGGTTGTATAACCTCTTGGAAAAAAAAAATTGAAAATGATTTTGGGAATAGCCCAGTAGCTCAGATGGTTAATGCATGTTTGGGGACTCATTTTCTTGCCTTTGCCTTTTCTTTTGCAGTTCTGTTTTGTTCTGTCTGTAACCAGTCAAAGCTGTCTGGAAATTGTGGAGGCATCTATTTTTAAATGGACTATTACTTGGGACATGAGCAGAATAGCTGTTCTTCATTTCTGGTGTGTCTCTGCAGTGCAAATTCCCCTGTACTTTGAAGAAGCAGACACTTGAGTGTTTCATCACCCACTGCAAAGTTTCCTGTGCTGCAGGATTAATGTGTGTTAAACTCTCCTCAGCTGTAACTGATGCTGCAGTTACCTGTTGAAATCAAACCCCAATGCACCCCTCAGGCTTTTCAGCAGTCTGTTTCCCAAAGCTGACTGTGGCATGAGAAGCCAAAAACCTGCAGAGCTCTAAGGATCTTCAAGCATCCCTTGCTTTCTTGTCTTTATGGCACCTGACAGATCTCTGACTTCACACCATTTCCCACAGGGCTGTGCCTCAGAGCATTCTGTTCAGCTGGCTGTCCATAGCTCATTCTTTCTTCACTCCAAGTTTCAGGAACAGTTTTCCAAGGCTGAGTTTGTGATCCAGGCTCTGGAAGGCACATGGGATCCATAGCTCTGCCTCTTCAAGTGCTACCTGTTCCTTCTTCTGGTGTGTTCCTGTGAATGAAATTGTCTTGGAGGAGTCTGGAGAGGGGCACCACAAGAGATGCAGATGGAAAGAGGCTGAAAACTTTATTCTTCAGTGTCAAGGATCACAGTTCTTTCTGTGTGCTTGGGAGAGATTCATCCCTGTCTCCTCAGAGACAGAAGAGGGGGTTTCAGAGCCCACAGATGAGTCACTGTGGCTGTGCTGTATCTGCTGTTTCACTGCTGTTTCTCCCTTCTGGGGTACCTCAGAAACGTTGCCTTTTGCAGTGATGGATGGCAGTGGGCTGTGCTTATCTTGTCATTCATTCCTCCCCTGTGCACAGCCTTGGAGCAGCTGAGCATTCCAAACACCCCTGTTCCCCTTCTGATCTCGCCAGACTCATCACACCTCCTCTGCAATCTGTTTGGGTTGTGTTACTCAGGAGAACCATAGCTTGGATTGCTTTAGTCCTTGTCCAGACTGAGTTTTGGTCAGTGAAAATCCCCTGTTATAAAATGTGTGCACTGGGAACTTGCTTTTAGAGATGGAAATAGCATTTTCAGAGTGGAAATGGCATTCCAGAGGCATGGCCTGTGCAGAAAACATTTGCTTCTGCTGAGCCTTCAGTTAGAAAGTCACTTCAGGTCCTAAAGTAATACATTAATTGCACAAGTCCTGTTGAAAACTTGGAAACCCACTGAGACATGCAAATTGGTGATTGATTTTTAATTGGGTGATGACAAAGTAACTAACAGTGAATGCTAACTAAGAATTCAAACCTCTGAGAAGACACCCACAGAGATCACATTCGTGCTGGGCTTTGGGAGTCAGTTCAAAATACAATGGAAATCCTCATCAGTCACATGTTTGGTGTTCTTTCCACTCCTGGAGATCCACAGTAACTGCAGTGAAACAGGCAGAGTTCCCACTGGTGCAGAACTAGAGACAGGGAGGAGCAGCTGGAGTCTCAGACTTTTTGGGTAAATCCTTCTGGAGAAATCGCAGGAGTCACTTACATAATGGAAACATCCTATAATTTTTCCTGTGCCTTTCTCCCTTGTTGCCACACATTTCTGTTGCCAGGGAAACCGATCATGAATTGTTCATAGTAAGTGACCTTGTCATTGCTTTTATACACGCCATGAGTTATTGTGCACAGGATATTTATAGATTAATAGAGGTGATTGTGACTGCCTGAAGACAAGCAGGTTTTGTTTCATTTAATTTATTTTTTTTTCCTATAGAATAGGAGGCTAAAACCTTAAGAGAGAGAAATGCTAGCATTTGTCTGCAGGATCAGTCTTGCTTTTATTCAGATGGGGCAAAAAGGGCTCATAAGTCAGAAGGCAGCTGGATGAAGCCTGGTCAGCTCAGCCTCCTGCAAGCAGTGTTTTCATTTGATCTTCCACTCTGGACTTGGATATATTCACGTTTAATTTTGTGTTTTTAATATTTTTAGAGGTGCCAGTATTTTTTTAAGCTCTGCAAAAAGCATGCTTTTAAATAACAAACCAAACAAACAACAAACCAAGAAAGAACTCGTGTCAACCGCTCTAAATGGTAAAAGCTGTTGTCTATTCTCCTTGTCCTGACATTCTGTACAGAAGTTAATTAAAATAAAGCTCTATGAACAATTTAAGTATTAATAATGAGGAGATAAATGAATCATGCTAGTTCAAATAGAAAAATAATGCAAAGGTTGTCTGAGATCCACAGAAGGCTCCCTAGTCTTCTTATGCATTCAAGAAGAAAAAAAGGATTTTATTACATAATCACCCTTACAATCCTCTTCAAGGCTGTGTTTTGTAATTATTATTTTAATCTTGGAAGGGATGTGGTAAGGTCTTTGGATTTCACGTTGAAGCTGTGATAAAAAGGCTGCAGTTGATGTTTGCCCCACGGTTCTAAAGGTGCAGCTGGGCACTGCACACACCAAGCCATCCTTTCCCTGCATGGTGCACCTTTCCAGCAAGCCTTTGCTGCCTGCATAGAGCTGCTCAGCTGGGGACTTTGGGCAGTCCCAAGCATTTCCCCCGTGCCCACAGCCCAGGTGAGCAGCACCACCTGGAAGCTGAAGGTGTTTGGGTTCATTGCTCGGGCACAGCAGGTGACAGGCTCAGAAAGCCCCAGATGTGCTGCTTGCTGTAGGGTTTACCCCACAGGAGGCTCTCCAACAGCTGCTAGAAATGGTTCTGGCAGGTGCAGAGTGGACATAAAGGGGATTCATGGCACTGGGAGGTGTTTTATGGACAGTTTACCATGAACTGATAGCAGTGGGTCATGCAAATGCTGGAATGCTCCTGCTGGACCTCGGGCCAGCTGCATGGCTGGGAGCTCAGCAGAGCAAGAGCTTGGGTGATCTCACCTGGTCCAGCTGCAGGTGCCCCTGGACAGGCCCTTGTGCTGCACACACAGATCCCCAGCTGAGCAGCACCTGAGCATCCTCCTGCAGAGTCAGTTCACACCGGGCAAAAACTCCCAATCTCTCAGCAATTACGGGGAATTTGTTTTAAGTGAGCAGTGTGACTGGCAGGGGCCTTGCAGCAAAAGAAACAGCCTGATTTCCATTTAGCAGCCAGCTGGAATTTCACCATCAGCTAATGTCTTTGAAACATCTGCCTGGCCTCTGGAATTACCTGTTGTTAAAAAAGTGGGTGTATTTTACAAAAAGCACCCAGAGTTAACTTGAGATGAGTGGTGATGCAGTGCTGAATGCAGTGGGAGGGCTCTCACTCAGTGCCTTACACAATGCAAGGAGCAAAAACAGAGGGGAGGATGCCCTGTGAGTGTTGTGTGCTAAACATAAGTGCTCAGTTGGGCTGAATGGCAGAGCAGGACAGCACTGAGGCAGGGAAGTGTCACTTGGGAAGGGCAGGGAATGGCAGTGTCAGGGAAGGAGAGGCAGTCTCATTCTCAGTGCTCTTTCCCCCATCACAGGTGTGCTGTAGTGAGCCTGAGCCTGGCACTGAGTCAGTGGACATAAGTGAAAAACGAGGTTCACATCATTTTTAGAGAATTTAAAAGTTTAATAAAAAAGACAATTAGGAGAAAAAAATAAAGTAAAGTATACAGATAGGGCCGGGTGTCTCTGCATTCAGCCAAGAGAGCTCACCTTACTGACAAAGGATTGTTCCCTAAAAACAGAGCCCTACTACATATCCATAAATTCTCATACATATTCAGACATTCTTCTTAGGATCTTTGGTGTTCTTCTGTTTAGTTTTCTCTTTCCCCCTTCCCAATAAATCAATCTTCTTGGTGCCATTGAGATTTACATTTTCTGATACCAGAAATGCAATAAATTCCTCCCCCAGAGTTCTGGTCACTGCTGTCTTCATCTGGATAAGAGAGTTTACAAATGCAGGAGTTCTCTGCCTATTTTTTTTTTCCTCAGTCTTTGGGTTATACAAAAGCAGTTTTTATTTTAATGCTATGCCATAGCCTAACATATATGTATTATACTGCTATTTCTAAATTTCATCAAAAACAGAAATAAAGAAAACTATATTAATACAATAAAATTTCTCATTCTTATACACATAACATTCATTTTAATATTTGCAAAAAGCCAACAATAAAAAATGTATCTATAACACAAGGAACACTTGGTGCAGAATTCCACTTAACTTGCCATGGAACATCTAACCTAAGTGCTGTCCCTATATTTAGTGTATTAAACCACTCTGCTTTGGGGTTTCCCCAGCCCAGCTGCCATAAGCTACAGAAGCATTGGGTCTTTGGGGAGAATGATCTGAAAGCAGGTGCTTTAGAGAAACTTAAAGGCCTGTAGATTTCTTGCTTTACAAAGGTTAAGTAGTATCAGCAGGCTTTCTTTTAATCCACCTGGGCATCACCTTATCTTTAATTTGTCCTTATACTAACCTGAAAACACCACTTTCTTGCTCCAAATTTTTACTTGTCTGAGGAATAAAAGAAATTCTGCAGATCTGTCAATTTTCTTTTTGTTATCCATAGGGTTGCAGCTAGCAATTTGAATTAATTTTCCTTGTCTAGTATGCTTGCATGTCCTGGATGAACTTTGGGAAAGAAGGAAGTTAACATTCTTTTGCCATCCAGTGGAGTAAGTGATCATGTCGATGTCTGAGTGTTTTAAATGGGGTTTAAGTATATAGTATTGACACTCTTCTGTAAATGGTTTTGAGAAAAACCATTTATTATCCATTTGCTTGAGGGATTTGCTTGAACTCCAGTTCTTGGGAGCAGTGTGTTAAATGAGATAATGTGCAGAATAGATGTGCATTTATGGCAGTGTTCCTGATGCAATGCAAACATCCACAGGGCAGCAGTTGTGGGGGAAACATCCCTTTTTCCCCATTAACATGTTTTTCTGCATCCATGGGGTGTTTTTGCAGTCACAGAACAGGGTTGGATGCCGGTGGGGAGGGGACAATGAGCAGCCTGCACACTGGAGGAAGCCTGTCATGCATTTCTCAGTGCTTAGGCCAGAAGTGAAAGACAGGTAGACTTCCAGACTCACCTGATTCAGGTGGTGATGCTGCAGGGAGTCAAACAGCTGAGCCTGCAGCTCAGCAGTGGTGCCTCAGAGAGGGGAATGCAGCTAAAGAGCAGCTGCAGCCCCGTGTGGGACCCAGGCAGTGCCACAAACCTGTCCCTGTGTGTGGGACTGGGCAGGCCAGGACTAGAGAATACATTGAATTTCCTTAGTCACTGCTCAGAGTCAGCTCAGGGAGATGCCAGCTCTGCACATTGCTCTTATTTATTCATGGGTTTGGGTCAGGGCCTTTTCTTTCCCACTCTTGTCACTCTTCATTTGCTATTCAGCAGCCATCCCATTCCCTGGATTCCCTGCTCAGGTGAGGGGCTCCAGGGAAGGCTGTGCCATCTGGAGCTGTGACTGGGATGCTGATGGTACTTTTGCAAATCCATAGATTCCTTTCAGGAAAATAAATGCTTTTACTCAAACATATTTGTGGAAAAGAGAGCATCAGGAAACGAGGAAAAAACCCCAAACCTCAGAAGGGAATATTTGAAAATGCTTTCTGTATTCTTTCCTGCTTCTTTTAGACTGGATAGGGTTAGTCAGAGGGGTTGACAGATGTTAAACTGTGTGTGGCACACGTGGCTGCATTTCAGGGATGGTCTGTGCAGGTTGCTGCCCACAGAAATGTGGAAGTTTGTTCATGTGCACACCTGCAGATCCAGAGCTGAGATCTGAGGTCCCAGTGCTGCTTCCTGACGTTGTGGCTGGGAGTGACTGATGCTATGTAAGGAACCCAAACTCAGGGGCATCTGTCCTGTGCTTGGTGCAGGATCAGAACTGATCCACAAGCAGAACACCCAAAGGGGCGCCGGATTTTCTGCTGGAGTTGGGCTTGAGGACAGCGTGCAACAACTTCTTAAAGAAACTTAAATATCTTTTCTAGTAAAGCCTCAAGAGCTGAGTTATTAACCTCACAGGATTTTAGAATCATAAAAGGGCTATTCAGCTGAAAATTACATCCAGCTCTTTTACAATACATAATGGGGGTTTGGAAGTGCTCAATACACATCAATTGCATGCAGAAGCTGGAGCCACTTTCTTCACAGGCCAGGCTGCTTCATCCAGTGCATTTATTTTTGACAGGTTTGTTGGTTTGAAAGTGAACAGCAGTTAGAGCAATTAGATCAATAAAAACTAATGCCTTTATGGGAAATACCTATTTGGCATTTGGGGAAGAAATAAAGGACTCCTTCTGTTCTACATCAAGTTTGGACAAACATCTGTACACTATGGAAAATGAGCCTTTTTATGTGAAAAGGAGTTTTGTTAATTGATTGATTTAAATAAGCCATGAGAACTTAAAACTGATGAGTGGGCTCCTACATTTGTATTCACACACAGTACTTCCCTTTATCTTATAGGGGTTAGAGGAGTGCAGATTCTGTCTGGGAGTATACATTTACATGCTCAAATATGTTGTATTAAAATAGAGGTATCATCTGTAATGTTGTTAAAATTGTTGGTAGTCAAGCTATGATATGTGATTGTGACTCTACAGCGTGAACCTATATGGAATTTTCTCTGTTCATAAACTATTTCATATGTTCTGTCTCAAGATATTTCATGTATAAGTAACATCTGTAAGAAAAATATTGATGTGGCCTTCAATAGTATGTCACAATTGGGAATTTTATTCTCTGAGATATCCTGGGAGACATCTTGAAATATTTGTGGATGTTGCTTTAGGAGATATTACTGTGCTTTAATTCTTAGACTTTTTCTTCCATTTCAGTCTCTATTTGTCATTTTTATGCACTTGTCTTTAGGTCACGAGTTGTTTGCAACTCTTTACATCTTGTTTTATTCAGCAATTCCCAGTCTTTTCTGCTCAGACTGTTCACTCTTCGTGTCTGAAGTTTGAAATCTCAAACTGCAATTTGATTTTATCTTTAACCCTTGTAGTTTTGAAGACATTGTGGTCTTTATTTAGTAGCCCTCTGGATTCCCTGTTTAAGCATCACTTCTTTAACTCTGGAGCTTTTTAAGTATCTTCTAATTTCCATAAGTCTCCAGCATAACACAGTTATGAGCCTGGGCTTGAAGACAGTCTGTGCACAAAATGTGTATTTTTATCTGTGTTTTCTGAAGATGAACTGGACTTCTTGTACAATCAGATAAATGGCCATTTTTCAGGGAAATACAAAAACAGGGGACACTGTGCATACACACTGTATCTTCTGGATGAGTTGGGTAGAAAATGTATCAGTGCTTTCCTGCATGCAGGGCCTCAGGTGTTCTGCCTGGTTTTAAGTACAGAGGTGTAGCTCAGAGTGCTGAATGGAAACAGGAACTGAGGCTGAGGATGGTGCTGACTCTACTTTTCCCATGGAGTGGAAGAGTTTGTGTGGCTCACTGAGGGATCCTCAGCCCCCAGCTCAGGGCAGGCCATGTCTTTGGTGAGGATGGAGGAGCCTGAAGCAGTTCTGGTACCCAGGTACCTGTTACTGACAGCTCTGTGTGTGTGTGGAAGCACCACACTGATGTTTTAATGCCACATGGTTTCCCTGGGGGCTCTGTCCTGCCCACTGCTGCTGGTGGATGCTGAGGGCTCTGGACATGTCCTGCTGTGCCTTGTTCCCCTCTGCTGTGCCCTGCTGCCCTGTGCATGTGCAGGGCTGTGAGAGCACAGCAGCTCTGCTGTCCCCTCTGTGCTGCTCACCCTGAGCCCCTCACCTGCCCTGCTGGCCTGCCCAGCCCCCAGGGCTCGAGCTGGGAACAGAAAGCACTGCTGTATCTGCAGCTGCCTCTGGAAAAGAAGTTTATTGTCTGGCAAGCTGCCTGGGATGCTGCCCTAACTCAGCCACGCTTGGCTCTCCTTTGGCCATTGCTGCGTGGTTTTCTGTTTGCTGTGTGCTGTTCTCTGGATGTTGATGCATGCTAATACCCAAAATGTTTGTAGTTAATCAGGGCATTGCTAACTGCAATCAAACTCTATTTTCTAAACTCGCTAAATTATTTTCTGACACTGAATTTATCGTAGCTATTAAGGGAGTTATGACCTTTCTCACTCCAACACCGGAGTATCTCAATTCTCTTCCAGTCATTTGTTGCTATGATAAACTCTGCAGTGAGTATTGGGAATCTTCTGTACAGGCAGACACTCTGGCTCATGTTCATTTAAATTCTAACTCCAGGCTTATAAATAAGAAATGAGGCTCAGGAGTCTCTCTGGAATATACAATATGTTTTAACCTGTCAGGCCGTTGGCTGACACTGCTGTTCCCCACTGATAAAGGCATATGAGTGCTGTGTAAGAATGAAATTTCACTCTGAAAAACAATCATTTAACTGTAAGACCTTCAGCTAGTTAAAATGTTGCTGGTGGATGAGTGGCTGGCAGTGTGGAGGCTGGCACAGCCCATGTGCAGCCCTGTTTGCCACCAAAGCACACCTCCCTTGGAGCTGGGGCCAGAGCGGAGCACACACACTCCTCTCCTTGGCTTTGCTCTGCTGCATGGTACATTACATCCTACTTTATTTAGAATGAAATGACTCATGGCAGAGTTGAAAGGAGTGAAATTGCTGATTTCCATCGGCTGGATGACAGATGGATGCAGATGAGGGGGGTGCAGCTCGTGCTCCCAGGTACCAGCACTGCTCGCTGCTGGCTGTCCCCACGGAGCCTGGGCAGTGCTGCTGAGCTCCTGGCTAGCTCTGAAAGCTGCTGAGTGCATCCTGGATTTGCAGAAGGCTCTGTTTAAAATTGACCAGGTTTTTTCAGCCAATTTGCCTTTTTAACCAAAGGTATTGCCTTGACCAGGAGCCTCTTTTCATCTTCCATCAAAACAAGAAAACACAGGTGCCCTGGTATTCAGGCACTATAATGAACAATTGGCATCTAAAATCCGTGGTGTTTCTGTTGGACTGTAATAGCAGTGCTACTGTTTTGTTACACAGTAATGAAACTAGAACACTTAATATACAGTTTAATAAATAATAAAAAACAAATTAGTTCAGACTTTCAAATTATTCTTGTTAATGTGTCCCAAAGTATCTTTATGATTACTTCAACTACTAATGCTCCTTTGATAACACAAGGGTTTTTCTGTGGCTTGGGGTGGTTTTTTTGTTTGTTTCTTTTTGTTGGTGATTTAGTTTGGTTTGGATTGTTTTGGTTTTTTACTCTTTTCCCACAATGAGACCCAATTTCAGTCCTCTTTTGATGTTTTTTAGTTTCTGCAGGTTCAGGCACTTAGAGGAGATCCAAGGGAGCTTTTAGATATCTCTGTTCTTTATTCCTTCGGGGTCAGTCAGGCCTTGCTCTCACAAGTACACCTGTAGTTTATTTTTATGTGCATGAGTAGTCTCAGTTCAGTTGAAATGTGTTTGCAGGATGAGGGTCTGTAATTTTCTACAAACACTGACTCTGCTAGTGCTCTTTTTAGAATTAAACTCATGACAATAAATATTGATGACACTGGTTAAATTTCCATGGGATGTGTATCTGTGAATGGGGAAATTTCAGGTTTTCAGATAATGTGAGGAATCCTTCAGAGTTGTGTTTTTAACCAGCCACTTCAATACCTTTAGTAAATCTTTCATTTTACTTGACTCAACAGCTATGATAAAAAGTTTTGGGTTTTTTCACTCTTTTTCTCCCTTCCCCTGAGGAAAAGCTGAGCCTATTTTTCAAATAATTGAAACTTGTTGGCTTTTAAAAATTAGCTTGAAATACCTCCAGGAACATTATTTGGCCGACTTCAAGGCAGCTCCCAAAATACTTAATGCTTTTGAAAGTCAAATTAAAGGTTTGTTTCATTTAAGTTGTATAGCTGGATAAGATTAAACAAAGTGCCCTACTTGCACACAGCAATCTATGCGAAATGGTTTTTTGATCGTCTTCATGCATATCTAAAATACACCTCCAATTTCTTTTCAGCATCTGGGCTTATTCAGCTTTTACCATAATGGTTCATTAGCCTCCTAGGCTTTTTCTTAAGAGTTGCAGTCAATTTCCCAGCTTTGCTGTTTTACATTAAATCACTTCGATTTCCTAAATATAGAAAGGGAAGAGAACAAGCAGGACTCGTGGCAAGAGGGGTTATTCAGTGTGGATACATCATTTCTGCTTCACAGCATACTTCCAATATTGCCGAGGTTTTGCCCCTGGCTGCAACTCTGCTAAATATATCAAGTATTTTCAATTCTTAGAGGGTGATTTAAGTATATGCTGCTGATATTGCTTCTTGTTGGTGCTTGTTATTTTGAGATCAATGGGACTTTACATGTAGAGAGAGCCAGGAAAAGGGTGAAACCTTCATCTCTCTGCAGCATTCTGCAGTGTCCCACTCTAAATCTCTGAAAAGCGAGTGGTTACTCATCCAAATACTTCCCCTGAATGTCACTGAAATGAGAAGTCTCTGTAGTAGATGTCTCTAGGACATGCTTTCTGGCCCCCGTGGCAATGTGCTGTGTGTGGTTTTGGCAGACACAGATGATTTGAATCTCTCTGAACTGTGTGTGTAACCGATGGAGACTTTGCTGCTCACCTTCCATCCTCAGGAAATTCAGGAAAGGCACTGCAGCTCCCTGAGCTTTTCTCCTCAGTTGCAAAGGGATGAACTCTGCCCTTTCTCCAGTGATTGCATGATCTGCTCCCAATTAATGATCAGA
>NC_031783.1:3551956-3558156 GCF_001522545.3 Parus major
CTTGGGAGTTGAACAAAGTTTAAGAACAAGAAACAAACCCCAGAGGTGACAGTGCCCCAGGGATGCCCCAGCCCCTTTCTCCCTCTGTCCTGTTGAGCATGGCACGTCCTGGCCTGGGATGTCCCCGTGCTCAGGGACTCCTGCCTGTGTTCCCCCCTGTCTCCTGCCACAGAGAAAGGGAATTCCAGGCAGCCAGGCTCAGTGCAGCAGCTTAGGAAGTGGTTTTGAAGAGGTTCAGTCCTTTTTTTTTGGATGTGTAATTTGCTCTTTTGAGTCTGTTTTTACCACTGTGATTTCAGGAGTTTGTGAGCTTGGTGACTTTGGCAGAAGTTTTGGAAGCAGGCTCTTGCTGGGTGGAAGAAGCTCAGGGACCCACTGATGTTAGCACAGCCCAGCAAGATCAATTTTTTCAGAAACTGCTACCTTCAGTTCTTTCAAGCTTACCAGGTTACATGGGGTGATACATTCCTTCAACCAAATCTGCCCATAAACCCAATGTAAATGTACAAGGAAATTGCTGACCTCTTAATTAACCACTTCCATAAAATCTGTTATTAACCCTGCTCCAGAGAGTTTTAATACCTTTTGTACCATTACACTGAAAGGCAATTTAATGAAAACATGGCTTATTTCTCCTGATATTTAATCTTTTTAACACTTTCTTGGCAAGTGTCTTTGTAGACTCAAAAGCAGCTCCAGGCTGTGGGACTCCTGCATTTTGCAGTACCCCCTTGAGAGATACAGGGCACTGTGTATTTCCTGGTAGGAGCAGGATCTGGGCCATAAGAATAATTTTCAATACAGGAAACAAGACCAAATGTTGGGTGCACAATAGTACAAATTGTAGGGGGCAAAGGGGGTATCTTGTTTTAAAGGGTCATTGATATTCTGGGTGTATTTCATGATTTGCAATGTTGTCCTGCCAAATTATTCCATGGAAGCACAAAATACTTTCCTGGTGCCTTTCATGCCATGAAACACTGGCTGCTGCCATTAAGATGAATTTCTTTTATGCAACTCGAGGTTTTGCCAGAAGGTTGGTTTTGCCATGCTGAAATAGTCTTTTTAATTAATGGCAGCCTGCTGTATTTCATTGTTTCTGCCTCAGACTTGTAAGAAATTGATTTGAATTTTCAACTATCCTGATGTTATTTTATGTATTTTCTAAAGTTGTTTGCCCTGCAATTATCGTTCTCCTTCCTCAGTGACCAAGGTAGGAGTGCAAAATCTCTCAGTGCACATGAGAATAGCTAAGGGTTTTTTGCCCTCTGGAAATGTGATAATGGGAGCATCCCTCCCCTAAGGAAGGAGAAGACGATTGTATCAGTTTGTGCACAGAAATTCCTGTTTTGAGAAGCCAGTCTCCTTAGTGCACAGTGAAAAGCAATTGTCTTTGGTGTGGGCAAATAAGCTGGGAGGATTTCTGAGGTTTAAAAGGTGATTGCTACCTTGTTGTCTTTTTCCCTTTCACGTGTTAGAAAAGCATTCATAGAACCAAATGTAAGTGATGGAAAACAAATTCTTTTATTTTTGAGCATTTGGTCTATCCATGTTTTAAATTCATGTTGTTTGAGAAGTCAGTTTTCAGAGTTATGAACCGTAAAGATGAAGAGAATGGCAACTGGCAAGAGTGAATAAAAAACAAAAGGCTGTGTTGCTGTTGAAATGAAGCAATCATTTTTATGGAAAGTTTCTGTACAACAGAAAATTGAGATGAATGAACACAAAATCTTTTGCATTAATGAATTACATTCTAGTCTGTACATATTAGTCAGCTTTTAATTACAGATAAATAGTTTTTAATCTTTCTTTATGATATCTCTATGTATATACATTCAGAGAGGAATGCTGAAGTATGTGAAGGATTTAAGTTTTGTAATTTGTGCCTTCTAGTTAAGCAGAAATAGCTGTATTCTCTGCCCATTTGCTTTCCTGCACAAAGATAAGGAAATACCTATATTTGGGGGCAGAAGAGGTAAAGTATAGGAAGGATTGAAACTGTAGCAGTGATTTGCAGAGGCTTTCAGTGACGTTTATTTTGTGATGTTTATTTTGTGAAGTGATAATGAACTGGTAAATATTTCAGTTATAAAACAGTCAGAAGCTGTATTTGAGCTGCTACAAGCTGTTTTAAAGTGGAGTGATCAGTGGATGCTGAACTAAGTCACAGGTACCCTTTGACTTTAGCCTCTTGTATGGATAAATGTATTAGTTAATGGTCAGTCCTTATTCTCTGACATTATTGATATATTTGTGAAGTTGCCTTGGCAGTTCACACCCAAATAGGATTTTTTATTTTTTAAAAACAAACCCATAACTTTCCTCATTTGCTATAGAATTCCATTTTTCAAAACGTCACAATCATCATTAGTTTCCTTTTAATTAGCATTTGTTTTTTCCTGATTTCGGGGAAGTGTGCTTTGAGGGCACAGATCAAATGTTCCCTTTGGCCAAAGCTTTCCCAGGGAGTCTGCAGAGGTAGGAAATGTGGAAATGTGGAGCAGTGCTGTCCCAGCACTTGCTTTGCCAGGCAAGAGGGGCTTTTATTTTCCTTGGGGTTTTGTTCTGGCGGTGCTGTGCTCGGTGTGACTTGAAAGAAGGTGAATCTGCAGCTCTTAGATCTGTCTCCTGTATCCTAGAAGGCAGCATGGGGTAAGTGCACGCTCTTTTGTAAATGTTTTCTTTTGAGCATGTACCCAGCAGGGGACAGAAGGTGACAGCGCCTGTTGGCAGAGCAGAGGTCACTTCTCTGCAATGAACGGGAAAGGAACAGAGGGTGAGCCAAAAATAACTGAATTCATTGTTACTCAGAGCCAGAACACAGAACGTGCAGGAAACATCTCTGCTTTAAGTAAATTTATCCTGGAGAAAATTCGATGCTTTCCAAGTAATTGATATAAAGGATATAAAAAATATGGCATCAGATGCTTCATTGAAAATTCCCATGCAGTCTTTTTGGAGGAAGGAAGTTTGACAGTACATTGAGAGCAACCTCAATATGTTAATACTGTTGAACTGCCACAGAGAAACTCTACCTGTGCTCCAGAGTTTTATTTAGAAGTGTAGGAAAACTTTGTTGATTGTTTTTACCTCAGATTTTCAGTGTGTACCTCAGTTTTTGTCTGGCTCATTACACATAGGTGGGGTTCCTTGGTCTGGTGGATGGGAAATGGGAAATGTGTGTAGTTTGGAGCTCAGCACAGCTGAGGACAGTGATGGCATTAAAGATTTTCACTGAGTTGGGCACAGTGAAAGGCCTGGATGTTCATCCTGTGGCTGAATGAGGGTTTTTCTTCTGGGGGTGGGATTTTGGAATGATAGAAACAATAGAATGAGGACAGTGTCTTGCAGAATTCACAGTCTCAGAGGCATGTGGAGGAGAATGGAAGGAGCACAGAATGGACCTTGAGGACATGAAATATCTGTGCTGCAGCCCCAAAAGCCTTTGTGTAACTGCAGAACCCATCAAGGCAGTAGGAACCTGCAGCTGAGAAAAGAGCCTGACCAGGAGAGGTTTACCTGGTCAGGTGAGAGCATCCTGACACCACAGCAGTGCTCAAACCCGGGGAGATGCTCAGAGCTGTGCAGAAACCTGGGGGCACTGGGGGTTTTCAATATGGGCTTCAGATTTAAACCTTTGCAGCTGAGGGATGGGGTGGGTCTGTGTGATAGATTGTACAGTGTTCCCAGGCTCTGAGGATTTGGCTCAGCTGGAAGGAGGGGCACTGGGAGCCTGTGTCTGCTTCCCAGATTATGGCAGAGTTGCTTCCCAGTGGCAGTGGTGGCAGACTTTGGGAAGTATGATGTCACACCCAGTGTGATTTTAAAAATAGACGTGTCTCTCCTGCTGCCTTGTTTTGTACAGTTTGTATCCTGTCATTTAAAAGGCTACAATGAATAATTTACAAGGCAATAAACCTTCAAGTTTATTTTAGTTTCACAAAGTGATTTCTTGAAAGGACTTATTTGCATAATGCATTTTTGGTTGTTTTAAGATAAAACCACAATTAAACAAGAAATATAACTATCACAGAAAAACAGAGCAAGAGGCTTTTGAGTTGGGAGCGCAGCTATTTGCAGGAAGTCTGTGCTGGGATACAACATCAAAATTACTTGTGCTTGTGAGAGTTAAATGACTTTCTCATCTCAAAGATGGATTTGCAATGGAAATGTGTGAGATCCATATGAAAGGCAGTAGATCTGGAGAAGGAAGCACACCATTTACTTGCCCTAGTGTGTCCTTCCTTGCAGGTATAAGAAGTTTTCAAAAATTAGCCAGAAGTGCTGTGGGATCCTGAGCCTGCAAAGCATGGCAATTGTACACAATCTTGAGGAAAATAAGATCACTGCCTCATTTTCTCAGCAGATGGAAATTGCTGTGCAAAATTGAGCCGTTCCTTTGAGCAGGTAAGAAACCCTTCTTGCCTTGGTGTGGCTTGGTGCCAGCACCCAGTGTGCCTTGGAGAGGCTCATCCTAGAGTTATCTCTTAGTTCTCATGGTGGATGGAGGTAGTGATTAATAATACTAATATTACTACTACTAATAATAATACCAGTAAACAGGAGTAAGACTTTCCCCCTGATTTTTAGGGGGTAAGTAAATCTCAAGGATTCAGCGGTAGCACAGCCCAAAATTAGCGTTTCAGTGATTAAGAAATGTTCTGGCTGCAGACTTTGAGATGTTGACAGCATTGTAGCAAAAGTGATGTGTAATTTGGAGAGATACTGGGAGCTGTTGAGCTTAAATTGATTTGGTTATTCAGGCACTGGAAAACTGAAGTAGTTCAGAGCTGGTTTGTGGTGGAGGGCACAGCTAAGCACAAGGGCTGAGTAAGCTGGGCTCTTAGTGGAGTATTTGTACTTGCACAGATTAAGTATGCTCTGGAAAGCTCCCTGAAAATAAGCAAGTTATTTTCATTATCTGATCAGCAAGTTGTATGAGCAGGACTTTGATTTTTAAATCATAAATTTGGAGCGCGTGTTGTTTGCACTGTGTCAATTCTTAGCCAGGAATGGGTTAAAATATGGGAAGAAGCTCCCAAACAAACTTACCCTGCTTTGTCCCATGACAGTTCCCACCCTGAGTCTCATTATTTGGTAGGCACCAGATGTCACATGCTTTGGAGACAGCCTGTGCCAACACAGGAATGTTGAAAGTCAGTGAAGGTGGAGTGCACAGGGCAGCCAAAGCACCATGTTCACCACCATCCCCTTTTATGCCCACTGAAATGGTTTTACCTGATATTATGGTTATTATTTGTCTTTTGGGGTTATTTATTTGTCTTTTTGTGTACAGACCTATCAGTGCTTCCTCCTAGGGAAGCACAGAGATTAGAAAAATGAGCAGACTTTCTGCATTACAGTATGGTGATCATTGGGGCCAGTGGTTTATTTCTAAAATATTTTCTTTAACTGATTGGAGTATTATAGCAACATTTTGTCAGTTTTAAGCATCTCTAAGTAAGAAGTATATAAAAGCCAGAGGGTTGTATGAGGGAAAAAAAAAGTTGTCAAATACCTTGACTCATTTAAATAACCGTCTGAAATAATATACATAGCAATGGTAGTATGTTAATGATATATAATATCAGGAATATCATAAATATATGCCTGGAAAATTATGTTTTCCTTGGGTGAAGAAAAAAAGTTCAGCATTCTGCATTCAGGTGGCAGAAAATTGCTTATCTGGGCAGGACAGTGCAGTTGGATTTCTATTTTGGTCCCTTCAGAAGCAGAGTGCAGTAGTATAGAGAGGAGATTATGCTGTTAATCACTGAAAGCACTTGAGCAGCACTAAATAAGCTGTGTTCATGGAACTTCCAGGATAGCTGCTGTCTGGAAAGCTGGCTAGAAATCTCCTCCTGTGAATCATTGTGATGGAAAGTGGGAAAGAATTGATAGTCAGGTGACCTTTGGTAGGAGACACAAGCATCATCCTGCAGTTTGGGACTGATTTTGCTGTGTTTCATAGCAGGTCTTGCCTGGGGTCTGCTCTGCTCCTGTGTGAGGCACTTGTGTTACTGGTGTGACTGGTTTCACTGGTGTGGGGCCAGCAGGGTCAGGCTGGGCTGGGCTGGGCTGCCAGGGTTCTGCTTCCCTGGGTTCCCAGGGAAAGGCCAGCCCTTGAACCCCTGGAGTTGGGGGGTTATGGACACAGGGAAACCCCCAGCCCCTGGAGTTGGGGGTTATGGACACAGGGA
>NC_031783.1:3558361-3566376 GCF_001522545.3 Parus major
CCCCTGGAGTTGGGGGTTATGGACACAGGGATAGCCCCCAGCCCCTGGAGTTGGGGGTTATGGAAGGTTTCCCAGCCAGCTGTGAGCAGCTGTGGGAGCTCACGTGCAGCTCAGTGCAGAGGTGCAAATAAAAGCACTTAAAGGTGTTTTATCCAGTGGAACAGCATATAAGCAACAATAAAGCTTGCTGGTCTTTGCAATCTTTTTGTGAACATGGACATCTTAAAGGCCACTTTGTATTTCCCACTGTTGTAAAAGTTCTCTTAATCCATCTGTGGCATATGGCAAGTCATAATTGTTGCATATGAAATGGGGGACATGCAGGGATGAACTTTATTCCCACCTCATCATTTCCAAGTCTATAACCCAACAAGTAGGAAAGAGTTGTATTTTTCAATTTATGAGATAATCAAAATTTATTTAATGTCAATTTAGTGATTTTTAAATAAATGGCTATGTTAAAAGAGTA
Source organism: Parus major (assembly GCF_001522545.3). Taxonomy (NCBI): domain Eukaryota; kingdom Metazoa; phylum Chordata; class Aves; order Passeriformes; family Paridae; genus Parus; species Parus major. The sequence goes on from NC_031783.1 coordinate 3,558,831, forward strand.
ATAATTCATCTGTGCTTTGGAAAGGAATGGGTAGGAAAAGACAATAAAACACCACTCAAATTCACCTGTAGTGAATATTCATCATTAAAAACTAAAACTTTAATATTGGCTTTATGATGCTCTGATGATTATAGAATTTTTGGAGCCACAGGATTTGTGCCCAGGTAACAAACTTTTTAGGCTGTTGTTCAACACATTTAAAACCTGTTTGAAAGTTCAGTGTATGAAGGGTCCCTGGCACCTTTGTTTTAACTTGGCATTTTCATATCCTTTGTTTATGGCTAACTAAATTCTCATTTGAGATCTGTAAGCCTTTAACTGGAATTGATCATATCTTCAGGCAAGATTTTATTTTACTGGAGTATTCAGATGAAAAGGTAATTGATGATTTAATATTTTTACTGGACAGGGCACAAAGCTGTTTACATCATTGAGTGTTTCTCATTTTATCTTCCTTTACTCACGCAACAATGAATTCATGAATATCAGACAAGTAGTTATTGCATACTGCAGGATCAATTTCCATTTGAAAATGTTCCTTTTCCTGCAGCTGCAGGGGGATCAATTCCTGTGTGACAGTTTGGAGTGTTCATGTGTCTTTGTTCCTGGGTTTCAGAACTCAGATGTGATCAACACCACCTGAGTAAGAAGTCTTTTCATTTGAACTTATTTCCTTAAAATTTGTGAGAAAACAAAAACAAATAAAAAAATATGTGTGAAAACAAAAAACTGTTCACTGCAGTCATTTCAGAAATTAAACTATTCTTAACTAATGAAGTAAAAGCAGCTGGTTTTGCAAGTCATCAGCAGCATCAATTCATCAATGAGAACTTGCTGGGAATTCCTTTTATTAATAATTCACCCTTTAGGCTGGCTGGTTTTGCACAGCCAGAGTTGTTTACTCAGTTGTGCCTGTGCAAGCAGTGCTGGCAGTGGGAAGATCAGGAACTGCCACTGTGCCAAGTGCTCTTCCTGGGATTTCAGTAGCACAGGGAACACTGGGATTAACCATCAGAAGGTGGATAAGACCATTTCATCCATCTCTTCTTATAGATGTGGGTTTTGTCTTGGTTTTATTTTTGTTTTTTTTTCCTTTGTTATTTAATTGTAATTTGTTTGTTTAGTTTTATCATTATTACTGCTGTTTGAAAGAAAACACTGTGCCTATTTGGAGGGGCTTTGTCATTGGTAGTGTTGGTGTTCCCAGCTCTAATCATTCCTTGGCCTATTCCTATCAGGTTTTTATACAGCTTGCAAGAACTCTTCAAAATTGCTTTATTTTCCTGAATTTTATTTCTGCTTTTCTGTTGCCTTAGCAATAGAAACACTCTTGTTTTATCTTGTTTTATTCTCTTTCCTGTATTCTTTCAAGTATAGGAAGGAGAAAGAAACTTACAAGAAACTGAATTTCAATGGATTTCCAGATTTTCACAGTTTCTTTATAACTTTGTTCAGCTGGTTCTGTGTTCTCAGAAGTGAGAACTATTATTATTTACAAGGCAGTATGAGTGGTCTTTCTTTTTTTATTGTAAGCAACTTCTAGACCAGAATGTCTGTATATGGGTTGAAATGTTTTTCACATATTTAATGACTGTCCTGTCATATTCCCAATAATGATTTGATATCAACACATTGTTATTACTTCATAGGAGAACATTTTAAAAATCCTTTAAAAAAAGGATATTCTTCACATTGATTTTGCTGAGCAGCCCCTGATGTTGAATTTGTACTGAGAGCTCAGTAAGTTGACTCGAGAAAATCTCATTAAATTAAACATCTCTCCATAAAAGGTTTGTCTGGATTTAGTGTAATCTGTCTTTTCTCTCTGATGTTAAAACATTTCTATGGCTAATTTTGGCTTTGCTGTAGGATCTGGTAAAACTAATTGCTACCTGCTATGTGAAAGTTACCCATGTAGTGGTCAATTTGATATTTTTGTCTATTTGGTCATGAATTAAGTTGTCAAAGAAAGGGAAACAAACTGTGTTGGATTCTTATAAAGGGAAACCACTTTATAATTTTTTATAGAGTAACTGTGCTGAAGTTCTCATAGTTTGTCCTGCAGGCTGCAAAGACTGTAAAGCTTGAGCAGCCCAAGGAGCTGTTCAGGAGCAGCAGGCTGAGGATGTTTCCCTTTGCCTCCTTCCCCAAGTAAGGACATATCTTAGAAGCCATAAATTCACTTATTGTGATAAATGGCTTTGGAGCATTCAGTTAATATGTTTTATATTTTCTTTGTAAATCTCGAGGGCAGGAAAACCATTCCCTTCCTTGTGGAGATTGTATTTTCCCCATTAGTCCCACCTTGTGTTTTGTTTTCAAATCTGCTGCTTTGCTTTCAGCCTTGAAGAAAGTGTTGTGTGGCCAATATTTTTTTTTCTATGTGTACTAGTGAGTTTAAAACTGCCAATTACCTACATGTAAATCTGGCTCAGTCCATATGCTCTATAAGTATTTAATTCCTTAAATCCTATATATGCAGGAGAATGGAGTGTTTCATATGGATGCTGAATGTGAGAAAGCAGGCAGGGAGCACATGCCTGTGTGAAACCAAGTCACAGAACTTTCTCAGACTGGCCTGGGAAATCATCAGGAGGGATCCAGACAGCCCTTGGAGAGGGGAAACAACCTCTGCAGGTGTTGTTTGGATCCTTGTTTACTTGTAAGAAACATTCAAGGTGTTGTTCCCAATTGTCCAGTGATGGTGGTGTGTTGGTTTCATGGCCAATGAGAGTTTTACCTCTTGGACCTGGCTATAAAAGATCTGGAATAATAAATCTTGCTCTTTTGTGCAACCCAGAAGAGAGTCTGTGTCGTGCTTCTGCCATTCCCAATACAGAGTGACAGTTTCACTCAGTAGTGATGCAGGATTTGAAATGAAAATCCTTGTGGAGTTCTGTGATATACTTCTATAATAAGTTATAAAAACCATAAAGGTTTGATACCAAATGTCCACTTTAGATCCTGTGTGAGTAGGATTTGCTCAGAGTACTGCCTGAGATGCATCATATTGCCAGTAAAATCATGATCTAAATATGCTGCTAATTATAAAGTGAGGGGGAAAAACCCAAACAGCTCAACCAAAACCACAAGGAAAATAATTCTGAGCTCCTTATTAGCAAGTGGAAATAATGAGGAGTAACCTTCTAATGAAGTTTCTCTGTAAGTTCTCTGGCTGTCAGCAGCACACATGAATTTGTTTCCATGGTTTTGTAGGAAAGTTGCTTGTCTTGCTGAACAATCTGCTTTGATGCAGAAAGTCGTGGCGGTTTTCTGCTGAGTAAGGCTGGGCTGTCATTGAAGATGCTCAGAAAGATTGTTAATAAAACAGCTGGATCCTAAGTAGAAAAGGCTAGATAGTGACTGTATAAATGGAATTTCTTGATGACACAGTATTTATAAATTAACTTACCTTCAATGGAAGTATTCTTAGTGATGAATGAGAAATTAATCTTTCATGGACTGTCTGCAAATAGTTTTGCAACAAAATTCCCTTTTCTGTTCCACTTAAGCAGTTACAACCTTATCCCAACTTCACTGTTCTGTCAGGGAAACAATTTTTTATGTTTTTCAGTAAAATTAGACATGTCCAGTTTTTAAAAAAACTCTTCTAAATAGGTTCAAAGGACAATCTTTCCAATAATTTTTACCTGATCAGTAACTTGAGTTTTGAGCAAGGAAAACTTAGGTAGGAAGTTTTATTTGACATTTGGTAGTGCAGTAGCAATGTCAGTGTCTTACAGCATCAGATAATTCTCATTGTGAGCTGCTGCAGTTTCTGAGCTCTCTGATCTGTGCAGGCATCACTGTGGATGAGCAGAGAGGGGTTGGGTTTTTCATGGACCTTTTCTGCCAAATCTGAGTCGTGATAATTCCCAATCCCTCAGCAGAGCGATGCTTTCAGTGTGGGAAGAGCAGGGAGAGGAGAGGTTCTCATGTCAAGTGGAAAGTGAGAATTTCTGTCTTCAGCAGGCCCATAAACAGCTGGATATCTGTGGATCCCCAGCTGAAATCAGCATTTGGAGCTCTCTCTCTTGTCTCCAGGGTAAAATCTGTCTCTCAGTGGTGTCGGCATTTCTGGAGTGTTTGACCTGCTCGAATTAGTGGCAGGAAAAAGGGATCAGAAAGGAGATGATAGCTGATTCCTGAAATACCCAGGCCACTGGCAGGGAACTGGGGATGCTGAATTTCATCTGTTTTAGAGACTTTGTGACCCTCCTGTCTTTTGCAGACCATTGGAGTTACTTCCCTTTCATTAATTGGCATTATCTGTTAACACTCATTAATGCCATGTTCATTTTTGCTTTGCTGATTTTGGGAGCAGTAACAATCTGCAATATGTTTATCTGCCTCTAGCATATCAGAATTTGAAACAAATTCTGTAGTTTCCTACTCAAACCAATCGTATTGGGCTTTAGTTTTTAATTTGTTTATATGTACAGGATTACAAAGTAGCAAACAGGACTGCAAGATAATAGAGGTTTTCCTATTTGCAGTAGCATATTCATATATGGCTCAAGATTTTTGTGTCTAGCACAGTAAGAAACACAGACTTGCAAACATTGTCTTGGGGGACAGTTCAGGACATCCAAAAATACCCATAAACATCTTTTAAAACTGCACAGATGAATCATTCTGGAATCTCTTGTAGGTTGTCAAACATCTCCTATGATCAAACCTGTTTTATTCATCCCTCAGTATCCTGAACTGTCAAATAAAAGTTCCAAAAGTTCTGAATGTGTCAAGAAATCCAGGATGTTAAGAGGGGAGGAATTCATTTTGATGAGCCACAAGACTGGTGTCATTAAAAAACCCCAATAAAAATAAATAAGTAAATAAATAAATTGTTAAATAAATATCTAGAAAGAAACACTTTTCTTCATCACAAGAGCTGGAGAGACTCTTCAGACTAAAAAAGGGGAGAGGAGAAATATTTTTTTTAATGTTTACAGTCATTTTCTAACACATTTATGCTCTTGTCCTTGAATTGACACAAAGTCCTGCAATCAGTATGGTTTGGATATTTGAAAACAAACTGGTTTTATTTTATTGAATTTTTAAAAAATGTGGAAAACCAGATACCATTTCAGCTTTATAGAATAATCATTCTTAATCATTTGCTTAGCAAAACAATTTATTAAGCAATGAAGGATAACGAACCATAAAGTTTTAATTTGCCTTTTTTAATTGAGTTGTTAATTAGGACCCCTCCACAGTTGGCAACTCCCAACTTGCTTTTTGTTGCTTCTGTATCCAAGACAATTTAAGAAACCTAATCTGTCTTAGTTATTCCAAAAAGACACTTCCATGAATCAAATCTATAGGTGATTATGTTCTAACTGTGCTGAGGCTTCTGTGAGTGCATATTAATTATGTCAGTGCTTAATGATCAGGCAAGAAATATGGGAATGCCAGCAGTGATTGTTTAGCAGAAAGAGAAGAAATATCCTGCGTTCTCTGAAATTTTAAGTCCTTCCACCTCATTTAGGGTAGAAATTTAATGATCACATTATCCTGTGAGAGCACTGGGCTTAGCCTGACACTTTTGATGTAGGAGCACTGTTGAGTTCTTGTTATCCATCATAATAAACATTGAAGCATCTATTTCATCTAGCTGCAAATGCTGCTTGTGAGTTTTGTTTTATTTCTATTTTAAATTGTAAATTTTACCCCTAATTAGAATTTAAGCAAAGAGCTCTCAACTCCTCTCCTGAGCTTCAGGAAACTAAGAACAGTTTATTGGATCATGGAAGCTCTTTGGTTGAATGGAAATGCCAAGAGAAAGATAAAATCTACTTGAACCACCTGTAAAATGTCTGGGATTGATTGTAGTATTCCCCTTGACTGCTCTTAAAGAGACTTTATCCACTAAGAAACAAATTTGAGTTTCTATTACTGTATTCTGGATTTCTTTACTAGCACAGGCTGCCTTTTCTGTCTTGCAGCCATAGATGAGTTTCCTAGAGAAATGGCTGCTGTACAGGATGCTGTCCTAACTCAGTTATTTAAAAGGGTACAGATTAATTTATTTAAAAAGTATTCAGCAGCAATTTGCAGCACCTGAAATGCATTTATGTGCCTTACAGTCTATTCAGAATAACCATGTGCTTAAACAGCGATGATAAAAGGCACAAAGGTGCATCTGTGAAGGGCAGCAGGATCAGGATTGAGTGAAATTGAAACAGTCACAGGTAGAGAACAGAGGGAACCAATAGGTGGAGACTGCTGTCCCAAGGGAACATCTGAGCTGGAATTTTTATGCATTATGTTGTTTTTTCTTTACCCAAAGCCAGTTCTTCATGGGAAAACCAGAGGATAGAAGAGGACATGGTAGGAAGGAATTACCTGCAGTTCCTCAGCCTCTAAAGACCTTTTGGCCATATCCAAACTTCCAAAAAAGCAGCAGCAGCTGATTAATTTACAACAGGTTCTGGTGCCTAAGGGAACACACGCCAAGAATGAGTTGATGAGACAGGCTGGTGAATTATGACAGACACACTGATTTATACACCAGATCTCCACTTTTTTCCAGTTGAAGACATGCCTTCCTATCACTTAGATACCAGTCACTTCAGATGGGCCTAGGGCAGGAGAATGGAGGGCTTCAATTGTAAAATTATCCAGTTCAGAACTCTGTGGGGTGTCTTGGTTCACTTACACAGACACAGGCAATGTAGAGAAGACACTCTGACACTGTGTAAATATTTTGGGCTCTCAACAGCTTCAGTAGCTGACCATGGCAATGGGTTTGGTGTCACCTGATTTAAAGTATGCAGGAAACAGCCTGAAATCCCTCTCAGTTTAAATGGTGCTGTCTGCTCAGTGTTGTATTTTTAGATAACTAATATGGAGAAAGCGTGTGCTGAGGACATGCTGACTCACATGTTATTTAAATCCTGGGAACAAATGAGAGAAAATGCTAAGAAACAAATTTACTTTCTTCATTTTAATAAAAAGAGAAACTTAGACCTTGACATGTTTCCATTTGCGAGGTGGAATAGTCTTAAAATTCACAGAAATGTATTGCTGCTATTAGTGAATGATCAGAGCATTAACTCTGTTCCTGAGATGCTTTGTTACCAAGAGATTCATTTTCTGCTCAGTGAGCTTCACCTCCTTGCTTTGGCATGTCCCTGCTATTTGCATTTCCTTGATAAATTTGAATACTCAGAGCCCAATCTTCCTCTTCTCCCCTCCCCAGAGAAATCTCTACACAGCTTTAATAAGCAGCAGATTGCCTTAAAATGTTGTTATTTCATACAAAGCACTGCAAGGATGGTTCCTGTGGCCAGGGCAAAGCTCACCTGCTGTTGGTGCAGGGCCCTGGGTGGGAACCAGAGAAGGGGTGGATTTTCCCAGCAGCTTTCTGAGTGTTCTCTGCCCTGTGTCCTCTGGCCAGATGTGCATGTGAGAGCCCTGAGTGGGAATTGGGAGGATGTGGGTGACAGGAAAGATGAGAGGATGGATGAGCCATCAGCCTCAGTGGGGATCTGCACTGGAGATGAGCACAGACAGGGTGAGGTGAAATGAGGTGCTCTGAACATGA
>NC_031783.1:3567007-3575290 GCF_001522545.3 Parus major
CAGCAGGAGTTCAGGTGGGAGGATGATGTACCTGAAATCCACAGCAGGAGTTCAGGTGTGCTCTCCCAGCCACCCTTTGTGATTTGTTATTCTGGATGTGTCTGCAGTGTCCCCTCAGGGCACTTTTATGGGACACTATCAGGTAACTGTCCTAGCCTTCCTTCTGCAAGAATTCCCGGTCTTTAAAGCTCACACTTCCATAAAGCTTAGGTGAGTTTAGGAGTAGGAGTGTTCTCTGCACTGAACTGGAGGCACTCAGAAGTTTGGAGTCAATACTAATGAAGTCTGTGTTACAGGAGCTGCTGGGAAGTTTCTTTAGTATTCATAAATCTGTTACAAGATGTGATTTATAACTGCAAAATTTGATTAAAACGTTCCCGTTTCTTTAGCCATGAAGGAGGCATTCACAATACTGAGGGAATATACATCAAATCTCCTTCCTTAGCTTCTCAGAGACTTCTTTGGTTCTTTTCTTCACTTCCCTGTTGTGGAAGGGAATTTGGTTGGGCTGTTTGTTGCAGAAGCATAATGGACTATCCTGGGTTAGTGCCTGCACCTGCCATGAATGTGGAGGTAGGCAGGCTGCAGAGCTCTTCCTCAAGAATCTTTTAGCAGCAAGGAACGCAGGAAGACTATTAAAAGCATAATGAAAACCTCATTCGGTTTCCTGTCAGTTTTCAGAGCTGTAAGTGGCTCTAATTTGCACAAGATTGGAACAGCATTGAGGAATTACAGTAACTAGGCGAAACACTCACTGGGTTTGCAATTTTCTGATAGCATCCCTTGTAATTTCTTGTAATGCATTTGTAGCTAAGTACAATGACAAATGTCAAGGCTCATTGTACGAGTTTTACACACATCAGCAGCAGGCTGGGAGGTGGAATGTCAGCTGCTGTCTTGGGAAAAACTGCTGGGACTGCTGGATGCTTCCCACCCCGAGCTGTGCTACAGAAAGAATCCTGGGCTGCAGCTGGGAGAGGAGTGGAGAAAATAATTGCTTTCCAGATATTTTTCTTATTGCTTTCAGATTCACTATTTTTTTATTTTTTATTTTTTAGAAATTCCAACAATAAAAAGGAAGCCTGGGAGGCCTATTAAACATTTAGTTTGACATTAGCAAATGAACCCTGGCTCTCCATTAGGTGCTTCCCACAACAGCCCACAGGGAGCTGGTGGTTATGAGTCAAAGCAAACCCATGTGGACTTTTCTGCCTGCCTTGAGTTAATTTGATGAACAGTCATGTGCAGCAGTGGGCTGCAATAATCACCTCCCAGTACTGTGGTATCAAATGCTGATCTGCATTTGGGATAAACACAAATGAGTGATTCAGTGAAAATACAACCCAAACACGGCTCGCTAAATGCTTGAAAAAGTGATTACACACATTGCAGTTTAGCTGGAGTAAATAAAAACTACCCTGGCTGTTGATCTCTGTTACTCCCCTGCAGCACACCCTGCCTCTGCTATGGAGCTGAGAATGTTAATGTGGCTATGAACAAAGATTTATGAACATGGATAATTTCTTAAAGCTGATTTTTCTCCATTCTTGCAGTTGTGTTACTTGGATGAAAGCAGCTATATTGATTTTAATAGCTGGAAAAGAAAAAGGAAAAAATAATTTCCATTCTGTTTTGTAAGCCTGTAATAACTTCAGGGATGTGCTCAAAGGCTGGTCAAAGAGAGAAATCTTAATTAAAGCAATATTTAGCAGGTTCCATCTGATTTTGTTAGCTAACACTTGTTCTGAATGAGACATCTGAAAAAAAAATACCTTCTGCAAGTATTTACTTGTCAAAGCAGCAGCAATATTCAGAGATCCTGAGAGACCCTGAGCTTGTCCTCCCCCTGTTGTGGTTTGCTCTCCACTGGGCCAGTTTCATCCTGAATAATTCCATTTATTTCCACTCTTCCTAACGTGCCACTGCAGAAGTTACTGGAACACTCATTATGCATTTCACTTTTCTCACTCCTGTTGTCCCCCAATGCTCTCCCATAGGAACTACCTGAAGATGAGTAGGCTCAGATTGGTAATTAATAAGTTTAATAGATCAGTTTTGATTTTGATAGACAGATGAGTTGCCTGTGTGTGACAGAATTCATGTGTGATGTGTAGCACAGTTGGTTGCTGTGTGTACGTAGCTTATATGTGAATTATTAACTCTGACAAAATAATTTCACCTGTTAAGTAGAAAAGCAAGAGGTATTGCAATTTTCTCAGTTAAAGGCTGACTAGTAAAAATTACAGAAAATGCTATTTTTGTAGTTACAGTAAATTAGGTATTATTCAGCACAGTGAAAAAATAATAAAAAAAAGAATGGAATTTCTTGGTGACATTTAGAAATGTGTCAGATCTTACTCCAGCATTCTTGCTGCACGAGGAAATCCTTAACTCCTTAGTGATCCTTATTCAAATGATTTATTCAAAATGTCAGTTCATTGCAATAGTGTTTGGTCAGAATTTATTCCTGAGCTCTACAGGTGAGAATTGACCTAAAGTGGAGAGCTGGAATGTCTGGTTTCTGTTAGACTTATAAATACAACTACAGAGCATTAATCTGGAATTTAATGAGAGAAGGGTTTCACTTTCAGCTTGCTGTACAATTCAGCCATTTACCTACAAATTTACTGTCATGAGGTGCTGAGGTTTTGGTGGTTTGCTTTGATTATTTTTTTATGAGAAGAACTGGAAGGATTTTTTCCCCATGCCTTTCTTCCAGGAAAGCTCTATTTTGGATTATTTTTCTTGAGGGCAAAATCTCTAACAATTGTCTCACTTTTCTTTACAGGAGAATGAATTTAGCATCTGAACTAGGCAGGTAGCAACTAACTGCATTTCAAATTTTAATTCTCTTTAAAACTGCTTCAAATATTTTAAAAATTGGCAATACATTGCATCATGCAGCAGGAACCCAGGCATAACACCCTGCAATGCTTCTCAATAGTTTTAGAGTGAAAAGCATAGTGATGGAAGGAGTGTGGAGCAAGTTTAGAAGTGGATTTTGCTCGAGCATGGCATGAGCTGAGAAATGTTCATTTTAACTGCAGTTGTTCTCTTTTAGCCTCTGAAGCACATTGGGATAGATCTTCATCCATCAGGGTCCTGCAGAATTGGACCAGTGTTCTCAGTACAAGGACAAAGCAAAAGGTGTGTGTTAAGGCAGTTTTTAGACACAGCTAAAAAAAAATCCTACAGGGAAAAAAACCTTGTCTTTTTAATTTTCTAGTAATATAAAAAAAAAAAAAATCAAAGCTGTCATCAAGTTGCAGAAAGGAAAACAGACATGAGAACAAAGCCTTTTATAATGCCATCTTATACAGATCTCACTAGCTAGCAAAGCCATTATCTTCTTCAGGTGATTCTTAGTAAAACAATGCTCATCTCAATCAGATTTGATGTCAGCAGGGCAGGCGTGTGTCTTGAATGACATTTGCAATGAGGAGACTTTAAATTGAAAATTAAAATGTGAAAGAATTACTGGTTCTTCATTTAAAGCACACTCAGGGCAGAGGTGCAATTAAAGGAATAAATGTGCTGCTTGGGTAAGGCAGTGCTCCAGAGGATCAGCTGCAGCTTCAGGGTGGCTGGATTTGAGGGTGGGTTGTGGGTCTGTGCTGCTGGCACCTGGGCAGGTGGGACACTCCTGCAGCACTCAGCCTGTGCACACCCTGTACATGCTGCACATCCTGCACACCCTGCACATCCTGTAAATCCTGCAATCCTGCAATCCTGCACATCCTGCACATCCTGCTCATCCTGCACACCCTGCACGTCCTGCACATCCTGCTCATCCTGCACATCCTGCACATCCTGCTCATCCTGCACGTCCTGCTCATCCTGTACATCCTGTACATCCTGCACATCCTGCAATCCTGCAATCCTGCACATCCTGTACATCCTGCACATCCTGCACACCCTGTACATCCTGTACATCCTGCACATCCTGTACATCCTGCTCATCCTGTACATCCTGCACATCCTGCCCATCCTGCACACCCTGCACATCCTGCACATCCTGCAATCCTGCAATCCTGCACATCCTGCACATCCTGCACATCCTGCACATCCTGCACATCCTGTACATCCTGCACATCCTGCTCAAGCTGCACACCCTGCACACCCTGCACATCTTGCTCAACCTGCACATCCTGTACATCCTGCACACCCTGCACATCCTGTAAATCCTGCAATCCTGCAATCCTGCAATCCTGCACATCCTGCACATCCTGCTCATCCTGCACATCCTCCTCATCCTGCACATCCTGCTCATCCTGCAATCCTGCACACCCTGCACATCCTGCCCATCCTGCACATCCTGCCCATCCTGCTCATCCTGCACACCCTGCACGTCCTGCCCATCCTGCACATCCTGCAATCCTGCACAACCTGCTCATCCTGCACATCCTGCCCATCCTGCCCATCCTGCCCATCCTGCCCATCCTGCCCATCCTGTACATCCTGCAATCCTGCACATCCTGCACATCCTGCACATCCTGCTCATCCTGCAATCCTGCACACCCTGCACATCCTGCCCATCCTGCACATCCTGCACATCCTGCAATCCTGCACATCCTGTACGTCCTGCTCATCCTGCACATCCTCCTCATCCTGTACATCCTGTACATCCTGTACATCCTGCACATCCTGCACATCCTGTAAATCCTACCCATCCTGTACATCCTGCACATCCTGCCCATCCTGCACACCCTGCACATCCTGCACATCCTGTACATCCTGCACATCCTGTACATCCTGCACTGCTCTCAGCTCAGGTTTCTGCCCTGCTCTTGCAGACAGTTTGGGCTCTGTCCCCTGGAGTGTGCTGTCCCCACAGAGGGGAGCACACAGCAGCAGAGCCACCCCAAAATTCTGCCCCAAAGGAAGAGCAGAGGAGCCCCGAGCTGTGCCTGTGGGTGCTGTTTGCCCTGCTGGCTCTGGGTGGGATGGAGATGATTTTCCACTTCCAGCTGCTCTGGTTTGTGCTGGAACGAGCACAAGGGCTGAGTTCTGTGTGAGCTCCGTGTGGGCAGCGAGCAGTGCCAGGGCAAGGAGCAGGACCCAGGAGGTACCAGGGCTCAGGGTAGGGCTCAGGAGGTGCCAGGATGAGGATCAGGGCTCAGGAGGTGCCAGAAGGGAGGATCAGGGCTCAGGAGGTGCCAGGGCTCAGGAGGTTCCAGAAAGGAGGATCAGGGCTCAGGAGGTGCCAGGATGAGGAGCAGGGCTCAGGAGGTGCCAGGATGAGGAGCAGGGCTCAGGAGGTTCCAGAAAGGAGGATCAGGGCTCAGGAGGTGCCAGGGCTCAGGGCAGGGCTCAGGAGGTGCCAGAAGGGAGGATCAGGGCTCAGGAGGTGCCAGGGCTCAGGGCAGGGCTCAGGAGGTGCCAGGGTGAGGCTGCTGATGGATGGCTCCTACCTCAGTCCAACAGCACTGGAGCTGTGCAGCTGGGGATGGAGCAGCCCTGCTGAGGATGACAAAGTGTCTCCTTGGCCAGCTCTCTGCTCAGAGCTGCACTGCTGCCTCAAACCAGCTCCAGCCCTTGCCTGCCTCATGGAGGTGTTGTTTATTAGCACTGAGCCATGCCTGAGCTGACCTTACTGCAAGCAACTGAGCCAGACATGAAATGGCTTTTTCCTTCTTCCAGGATGGTTATCTCACGTTAGACATCCCTTGCTTCTCCTTCCTTCAGTGTATGAAAAAGTAAAGTGCCAGCTGCTGTTAACTATGAGTAACTCTGACTCGTGGTATCATGGAGTTTAAATACTGTTTTTAATAAATAAATTGATGCAGTTTCACAGAATTTGATAACATAATCAGTTTTTAGTGATTTTTCTTCTTGCTCAGTGATTCACATGCCATGAAATTATTAGACCACTCCAAGGGTCACCAAGTAGAGAATCTAAAGGACTCCAGATACCTCTTCAACAGAATCAGCTCACTTCAAATTATCTGCTGGCCCTAATTTTAGTATGTAAATTGGTTTAAATATGCCACTGGATATTTTTATTGTATATTAGTTTAGAAAATTAATAAAACAGGAAGAAATATTTAATTGAGGCAAGGAGCCATTCTTTCAGATGATGTCACTGTAGTTCCATGCCTTATCACTGTTACGAATCTGGGGGAGTGTGCTTGTAGAAATTAAGCATTTGAGGTTTCTGTGGCACACATATAATGGATTTTTCACACTGCTGGCTTTGGTAATGTGAGGATGGCGTGGTACAGTCCTCAGGGTGAGCACCAGCCCTGGTCTGAGAGCCAGGGAGGCTGGCCCATCATCTGTGTGATTGCTGCTGCTCGATGTGCTGCAGAGCCCTGGCACTGCCCTGCAGGTGCTGAAGTCAATAGGCATATTTGGTCTAATTAATTCGAATTTTTAAAGAACTCTGCGTATGTTTGCAGATTTCCTGCTCTTCCATTTTATTTCTGGCGACAGCTGCTGTTTGCAACCACCAAGATACTGGGCAAAGTTGAGAGTTTTATACTTCACCCTTCCTGTGATTCCTGCATTTGAACAGGGGTTAAGATTTTTGGTTTGGGATTTCAGGAACTGGGTGGAAATCTACAGAGCAAAACGAGCGAGAAGCTTTAATTTACTTGACTGAATATCAGCCCACTAATGAACTACTGTTGTGAGATATGTATAGCCATTACTTTGGTGTCTAAATTATTCTCACTTTCAAATCTTATTTAAATTCTTAATAACCTTTATTAGATAGAGGAGAAAAAATTGCACCCGGAAGCCTTCAACCTCCAAAACTGATAGAATACACTAATAAAATCATGTGCCATCCTAAAAGAGAGAATTATAATGTAGTATAATAGTGTCTAAGCTAATGGAATAAATTAATACAGTTTTGATAATTGATTTGTAGAAATAATAATCTGAAATCAGATTTTTAATTATTTTTTTTCAGCGGCTCTATGTAATTTTCTTCATTAGAATGTTCCTAGAGAAATATTAAGTGGCCACTGAAATTTCCAGTGTGTTTACTCCACGTGCTCTTAGAAACCCAGAATATATATTTATTACAGAAACTATATCTCAGGAAAAGTCTCCTTCAGAGTATCTGCTAAAAACAGGCCCAGTGCACAGATTCTCTAGAGAGTTCTCCAGCCAGGCAGCTTGGAACCTGCAATTCAAAGAAAACAGAACTTTTCTTAGAAACTTAGAGGAGGAATGACTGTTTTAAGAAATTGAAAAGTATATTATTATTTTTCATAATGTGTTCACTCTTTTATCTTAGGTTCTTGTTCAGACCTCTGCTGACTTCTGAGGCCCTAACGCTGCCCTCTGATATTTACTGGCACCATTTCCATCCAGCACAGTCACCTGTGACTGGTGCACTTTGGGGTTCCTCAACTGCCCAACACCCATTTAAAACATACAAAAACATGAGATCCAAACCAGATGTAATGGTCCAGGAGTTTAAGTTCTTTCTTCCTGGGCAGGGGGAGATTCTAACCCAAGGAGAAGATGCAGCTTCCCCAGCTGAGGAATTCTGAATGTCTGGAGATGAATCTCCATCCTGTGCTGCAGGTGGGATCCTTTTTGCTGGCTGCCTCCACCCTCATCCTTTTCCTTTTCCAGTGCAATCAGCTGGGATTTTCTGCAGTTTGTGGAGCAGAGTGTGCTGCCAGCGGGGTTCTGTGCAGCTGTGCTGTGTCACCACACGCACGGCGCTCCCCGGTCACACGCGGACTGAGAGCGCGTTTCTTCTCCAGGGAGGAACGGCGCTTGAAACTTAAACCAGGGGACACACCACGCCTGACCTAAAGCCCCAGGGCTGGAGGTAAAACTTTGGCTAATGCTAATGACAACTGGAGTTTCTAAGTGTTTGGGATTTTCTTTATCTTGAACTTACTGTCTTGCCTTGGGTCTTCCTGTAAAAGCAACCCAGGGCTGAGTTAACTCCTGGTTGCCCTTCAGCAAACAAGGAGAAAGTGAAAAGACACATTAAATCATCAACAGCAGTAACATCTGCTCTGTTCAGGAAAAAAAAAAAAAGTCTCTAAAGTGCCTCTTGTCTTGATTTCCTCCTGCTTTTCTCTGTGCCTTAAAATGTTTCTCAGACACGGAAGGCTTTAATTGTAGATGCTGAGTGAGCTTTCAGTGGCCCGTGGGGCAGCACAGACACATCCGTGGTGTTGTGGTGCTGCTGGAGCTGCACCCAGGGAGATGCATTTGTTGCAGAGCAGCTGAGCTGCAAGGTGTGGCTGGGGCACTTGTGCATGCTGAGAGGCACAGCACACAGCTTTGGGAAGGAGCTGGGTGTGGATTTCAGGA
>NC_031783.1:3575585-3586529 GCF_001522545.3 Parus major
CTGGGTGTGCATTTGGGGCAGCAGCAGTGGCTGCAGCTCGCAGTCCCGGTGCCAGCCCGGTGTGCCATGGGGCCAGCAGTGATGCTCAGAGCCCTGCCCAGCCCCAGCTGCAGCTTTGGGCTCCCCCAGCCCCTCTGCCCCGGGACAATCCGGCCACAAACACACTCTGAGCACACAGGCTCAGGATCTGTGCCCAGCTTAAAGTGAATTTCCTGTGAGCTGCTGGATTCGTGCACAGCAGTTACTGTTAGCAAATTATTCGGTCGATTAAAAATAGTAATAAAAAGCAGGAAAAGCAGTGCGGTTTTTTTGCTGTTGTTTTGTGTGTTTTTTTGTTGCTTTTTTTGCTGTTGATTTTTCTCCTGCATTGATTCCAGCCCTGTAGTGAGCTCGGTGTGACCCTGCTGTGTGCTGCTCATTGGAACAGCAACTGCGCTCTCTGCTGGGGCTGCCTTGGACCTGCCAAGGTCCGGGGGCTTCTGGAGGAAAAATGTGCAATTTCAGGACATAGCACAAGAGATTAAGTAATTAAACCTAGCTAATTTTAAATTTGAAAGATAATGATGTAATAATTTATAGTATTAATATATATTAAACCCCAATTATATCAAAGGCCTCTTCAGTATATTGCAAAATAGTTGTTTTTCTTGTGGCTTTAACTGGTAATTTGAATGTTACAGGGAAGGGGGAAGGTCATTAAATATGTTTTCTAAACCACACGTGAAGGGTGAATTACAACCTATTTATTTTTTTCTTTTTCTTTTCTTTTGAAAGGGGCAAAAGTGATGTTCCTAAGGCTTAACTAATTTTCCTTAATGTGTATAAGATCTTTGTTTTTTATTATACAAAAGAATTCTTTATTACTGTTTTAAACTGTATCTGTCCACAGTTTTTCTATGATTTGGGAATATGTTTGGGTTTTTTTATTCCCTCTTGCCAGTATCCTTGGTGAGATGTACTCAGAGGAATTAGCATTAACAGTTTGTTTGCCTTCTCAGTGTCAATGAGCTACTCTTCAATTACCTTTCAGTAATTCAAATCAACATTCAGAATTGATTGTGTGTGCTGTAACCACACAGGCAGATATGTTAAGACAGAATATTGTCCCGAGAATCAGCTTTGTGAATTTGAAGAATGGAAATGTTATGTAAATCATAAGCCATCCTTAGATGGCTTATATACATCATATATCATTTTGTCATTGTTAATTAGAGCTTGTGCTTGAAGTGGTGGGCTGTAAAGCAGGCTGGAGCCCAGGTAGAGCAGCTGCTTTGGAAGGGAGCAGTTGTTAAAGGGAATTTGGCATTCCCTAAGGAGCAGTTCCCTGGAGTGGGGCTCTGCCCTGTGGCTCCTCTGCAGGTCCCCTGTCCCTCCTCTCCCTTTCTCTCTCCCTGCTGGGCTGTTCCCTCAGTCCCAGGAGCTCCCCCATGGCCCTGCCAGCCTGTCTGAGGCTCAGGGTGCCTGGCCTGGGTGTCCAGGACAGGCTGAGCCCAGCATGGAGCATCCCCTGCTCACCCAGAGCCCCCAGCCCCAGTGCTGGACCCAGGCACACACTTGATAACACAATGAACAGTAAAAACAAACTGTTGTTTGGGTTGTGGGGTTTTTTTCCAATTCTTCTTCCTCTAGAACCTCTAAACCCCATTATTCTTTGGATTCTCTTGAGTCATTTTCATAAGCACATACAAACAATCTGTGTGAGTGGGGCAGCTCTGCTGGCTCCTGACTGTGGGCTGCACCCCAAGGGCTCCCTGCTCTGCACCCACATCTCCCAGGGATGCAAAGAGCTCCAGTGAATTCCCAGTCCAGCACGTGTGTGTGCACATCCCCACTCTTTCATTTGTTTGAGAATGACAGGCCAACTTCATAAACTCAGTTGATAATCATGGTTTAATTCTTACAGGTACTCAGTGCTGCTGTGTTTTATCACTGAAGTTATTTTTATGAGAAATCCATACCTATTCTCCTTTTGTGGTTTAATCCGGGGGAGCTCTCCCTCCCTGCTCCAGCTGTCAGTACTGCACACTCAGCCAGGGAGCTGAAAATCCTTTTATTCCTCACTAGCAATAAAAGTTCAACACATCAAATTATCTCCCCATTTATTACTGAGCCACCTCATCAAAAGGCTACTGCAGGAAAATTTGTGAGAAATGATATATCCTGCAGATAAAGCTGAGCCAAGCCATAGCCAAGGGGCTCTTAAAATAAAAAATGTTACTCAGATGGGCCTGTTCTGTACTGTTTTGTCCTATTCTTCACCTTCCCCCCCAAAATTGTCTTTCATTTTCTTTTTCCCCTCTGCTGTTCTGTCACTTTTCTCTTTGATCCCCTATTTATCCCTCCCTCAGTCCAGAACAGGCACCAACAGTAGTTCCCCAGTTTGATCAGACTTGAAAAATGAACCTTCCATATCTTGATTTCTTGATGTTGATCTGTTTGGTTTTTGTAAGAAGGGCTGTTATTAAAGCAGCTGAGGCTGCTGCCTTGAGCTGGGCAGTAAATCAGGGGCTCTGTGCAGAGCTGTGCAGCAAGGATGGGCTGTTTGCAGTGCTCTGGGGACAGACTGGCCAGGGACTGGGGTTAGCAGTCTGGGTTTCTTCAATCTGATTTTTCTGAGCAGTGCTGAAGCACCCACGCTGGGCTGGGCTGCATTTGTCCCCCTGTGCAGGGCAGAGGAGACAGATGTGATTGAAAACCTGCAGAGCTGTGGCATGCTGCTGGTGCCTGCAGGCAGGAGGAGGAACTGGAGCTGTGTCTCAGAGCTGTGGATGGATGGATGGGTGGATGGATGGATGGATGGATGGATGGATGGATGGATGGATGGATGGATGGATGGATGGATGGAAGTGCTGCCTCACATTCAGGCTGGCTGTGTTTTGTGCATTACTGGAGCTCTTTTGTCTCAGGAATAGGGGACTTGTGCTCAGCTGGCTGGAGATGTGTTGGCTCTGTGGGAAAGAAGCTGGATGAAATCACATCTTTCGGTTCCCCTTGGGGCACTGGGGAATCAAAGCTACTGAGCTTCTCCTGGGATCTGGTTTTAGAAAACCTTTGTAGCATTGTGACTGTCCCTTTGATCTGATATCCTTCAGCATTTTGCTGTAAATACCTGTCCTAATATACCTAAAGATACAAACCAGCACCGAGATACAAAACAGAATCAGTGAGGCAAATGCTTCCAGAAAAGTGAAATTTTCCTTTGTATTTCTCTTTGAATATCCCAGTAAGAGACTTTGTCTATGTGAGGGGTTGTATGTGCTTTAATTTCAGTATTAAAATTATGTACAAAATGACTGTGGTAAGAAGTAAGGGCAATATGGGTTTTTCTATGGATTTGGAGAAGAGGTTTATGGACCTTTTTTCCCTACTCTTTAGAGATTATAAAATTATTTTTCTTTTACCACAAATTACTAATATTTGAAACTGGTGAGACAGGAGAGGAATATCCTGACAGAATACTGAGCCACTGACACAGCTTTAAGTGGAAATAAAGATGTACATTACTGCCCAGTTCTTAGTATGAAGCCACGTACTTTTAAATCTACTGTTAACAGAAATTGCAGTGAATAGTATAATGTCCTTAATGGCAGCCAAAATTGCAGCTTGCTGTTGCTTCAACTTTTAAAATTCCTCAGTTCATTTCTGTGTTTCTTCTGGCTAAAAGTCAGCCCCCTCCTTCCACTTCGTGTCATAATCTTTCCTAATTATTACTTTGTAATAAGGCAAGGTTAGTTGGAATGAATCATACAATTGCATTTGCATCAGATGATTTTTTTTTAAGTACAAAGAGTTTTGTTTTCATCTTTGTCAAGGTTCACCATAGCATATCTTGTTTTTGAAATTTTGCAGCAAATGTTATATGTGTGCCCAAAAATATTTCTAATCGAGTCTGAAAATGTAAGAACAAAAATAAATTCTGTCTGATGTTTTTGTTCTTTGCCTCATTGTGCTTTTACTGAAGTAAGCAATTTAAAAAAATAATATGTACACATAAAATATAATATGTAACACCTACACATAAAATGTGTATATATAATGTCACATTAGAGTAAGAACTGGATTTGCATATGGTGGTTTGTTATCTTTCATCTTTCAAACCACATCTCTGCTTATCAATCGGTTTATGATTTTAATTCCAGGTTGTCTGTGTTTATGCTGCTGTGTGCCTTCAATGCTGAGCAGCCTGGAGAGATGCTGCCCTGCATTGTGGCAACACACTTGATAAAAATTAGATTAATGCAGATTGCATTTCTGAAAATGATCTCTTTTTTTTTCCTCTGTCTATTTAGTTGTGTTTAAATATTTCTTGAGCTGGTAGCTGCCTTCCTTGCAGCTAAATGTTGGCTGTGGGACATCCTGCTCGTGGTGTTCATTGGGAGAATGATCAGAATGTCAGTCCCAAAGGCAGGAGCTGCCCGTGCTCCTGGAGCTTTCCCTGGGTTGGGATGTGCTCTGGGGGGTTCCTGTGCCATCCAGCACCATCCCAGCCTGGCTCCTGATTCACTGCCCTGGGGAGCTGCACAGCATCCCTAACAGCCAAAGGAAAAGGGTGCTGAGCTGGCTCTGGTGATTTTCTTGCCTTCTCTTGCTACCTGAGAAACCAACTGTTAAATCAGAGCGTACATTTAAAGTTTAAGTGTAGATCCCACTGACCTGGTGTTTCTGTGCTTGTGCTGATGTGTGGAGATTTCCTGCTGTGTGCAGGACATGCAGCAGTGACTTGTATAATAGATTTCATCGATGCTGGATGAAATTTCACCACTGAAAAATGGAAGAATCCAGGCCATTTGGAGCTTAATAATGGCTGCTGCTCTGACACTGATCTGTCTGCAGTGACCTTTTGCGGTATGGTTCAGGTGATAAGAAGCTTCAAGTTATTTTTGTTTCCCCTAGAAAATGTTTGAAACACCAGAGAAGCATTTATGAGATAAACTTGCTCCCAAGTTTCTTCTGAAAACCACTGTCCTCTAGATGTGTTTCTTTTTTTCTGCAAAAATGAAAACAAAAAAATTAATTCAAATGTAATTCCACTCTTTCAGAGCCCAAATATCTTCCACATGTATTTGGTTACATGAAGGAAGAGCACAATAAAGTGCATCAATAGCATTTTGGAATGCAGTCAAGTTCCTCAAGTCTCAGGGAAGAGCACAAATCAACACATAAAGTGAGCTGTTGGCTTTTTTGTTGCATGGCAGATCGTGAGTTTTGTTGTTTCAACACTTGTGCTGTATTTATTTCTTTTAATTAACATCTGTCATGTTGCTTGGTTTAGCAGTATCAGCTCAAGGGATGAGAGCAGCTCCTGACATCGTGTTTCTGAAGGGGAATGATGGAAATTGCTGCATCTTGGGGCACACACTGTCAGTTCTGAGAGTTCTGAAATCAACATAAAAGTGGGAATGGACCTGTTAGATCCTACCTTACCATCAGAGGAGACACCTTGCAATTAACCACTGGTGATTCTTCTACTCACAGTCAGAATTCCAGAGTTTCTCTGTTTAACTGCACCTCTTTTATATTCATGCAAATAGATATAAATCATGGAATCCAGCAATAGCCCGTTTATTACAATAACTTCCATTTTGTACTAAGGCAATAAGGATATATATAAGGTCATATTTAAATTATTTTCCTTTGCCTTACAGTTAGGTAAAATAACGCACCTTGGTGAGAATAGTTCTATACCATTGAAAGCAAGATGCTCAAAATGTGTCTTATTTTACATCTGCTGTTGCCAGTGGGACTTTCAGGTTAATCCCTTTGGATTTTGTTATATGAAATAAGAGGAAGCCTATTCCAAAGTCCAGGGACTCTTGACCAGCTATTGAAATGTGTTATAAAATACATTGAAGAGGTTTGCAAAGTTGCCCATGTTTTAGAATAAGCCAACTTTATGGTTCTCAGATCAAACTACCTCGACAATAAAGTGCTATGGATTTCACTAGTCCCAAACCCACTGATTTTCACTTTAGTGCTTCAGTATTAAGGGTAGTCTAGGCTAGACAATGAATCACAGTTTGTTTTACAGTTAGTCAGAGTTCGTATAAGAACTGAGAAATTCCTTTAATTTACTCATGTGTTTGCACAGGATCATGGTCATGGACAGCTCCATGACCTCTTTCATGTGTATTGTTAAGGTAATTTTCTAGTGGAAAGAGAAAACAAAGAGATTTTCAGAGTAATAGTCTTGTCATGTACTTAAAGCCATGACCTATTTCATAACATGTTAATTAACAAGGAATAAGCACGAAACAATGCCCATTTAATAGAAAGGACAATTTAAACTTTAACAGTTTAGCAAAGTAATAATGAGTGAGAAACACAGTACAGTATTTCACATGCTGTACCTTGCTCCACATCCAGCTGGCCTATCAATTATAACCTGGACTCTACAGATGGTGCAATATATCAGAATTAAGTCAGTCACTTAGTTTGTTCCCAATTAAGTGCTAATACTCCCAGAGGAGGATATTACCCTGAGTTTCAGTTAAATGTCTGTCTCTAATGTCCCTTTATGGTCTTATTGTGGCTCTTTAAAGCGATGCCCTGTCATGTAGGCCAGAACTTTTCCTGGCTTGTTCTTCCAAGTGCTGCCTGCATTGCGTTCCTTGCTGCTCTTTGGAAGTGACAGAGAGGATTTGGTGTTTCCTGGGGCTGGGAGGAGAGGTGTTGTGCACAGTAATCTTAGGATGAGTGCGCTGGCTGTGACTTTTCCCCTTCTGTGTGCACTTACTCTTGCAAAAGCAGAATGCTGCAGTGAGAAACAAGCATTGCAGTGTCCAGCCTCTTGTTCTGTGGCTTGGAATGCTAATGAACTCGTCTCCTGAGGCGTGCAGGCATTTCAGGGCTTGCTTTTCTCAGAGACATGGGACAGGTGACTGGAGCTTGTTCTCCTTGCTCCATCTATCCTCTTTTACTCGGTGTTACAAGCCATTGCAGGCTGCCACCAGCAGATTGATATCCAATTCCCTTGCACTTCTTTACTCTTTTTGGGTGTTAGTCTTGGCCCAGTTAACGGCTCATTAATTTCCTGACACCTTTCCTGCCTTGTATCTACATGTCAGGCTGTGGTGGATTTGGTCCCTTGATCTAATGGACTCGCTGTCTTCCCCTGTTAGTCTTTAAGGTGACCCTTCCCTGGGAGGAAATCCTCTGACAGAATTTGTTGTCTGAACTGACTCCAGAGATTCCAGGCAATTACATGAGCTTCTGAATATCTTTATTTAGAAGTTTAAAAGACATGTTCTTCCAGTGCAGCTTAAATTACCCTGGTGGATTTGCTGGCATGCTCTGGGAAATCTCTATTGTAGCGTGTTCAGTGAGTTCAGCTGTGCCTGAGATATGCAGGGAAGTATAAAATAGTTCCCAGACCCAGAGAGTCTGTGCTGAGGGGTTTCTTGGCAACCTGCTTTATCATTTTTATGACAATGACCTGGAAAATTTGCCTCTTCTACTTGTCATCGAAAGCATCTCTTTGGTATTTTTAATGCCACCAGCAATGAAAGTTTGGTAACTTACTTAGATTTACTGAAAATTGTTTAAATGTAATTAACTGTGCTACTTAATCTATGACCAGAAAATAAAAATGTAAAAAAAAAAAGTATTTTTGTGGATGTGAAATATAAAATACAGTTTGGGAAAGAAAGTTTGTTTGTAACAAGGAGAAATTATCATTTAGTTCTAGTCCCAGTATTAGACAATGACAAAGCATTCTGTACTAAGTGCTAAAAGTGCTGCTGGGTCAGAATACATATGGATCATAATTCCAGGTGTGCCAGACAACTGCAGCTTCACTTCTCAGCAGAATTTGGTGTGTTGTGCAACAGATTGATTTCTGTTAAGGGATCTGGTTTTAACTGGGTGTGGTTTTTTATTTATTTTTTATATTTGGCTGCTTAACATTTCAGAACTAGACTGTGACATAAAATCAGATACATTGAATTCATTTGCATCAAGATGAACTAACAGCCTCATTCTGAGTTTTCTTATTAAATATCTTTAAAATAAAACCAAATTATTATGTCCTGCCTATGTATAACGATTTTTTACCTGACATCTCTTTTACTTTGCTTGAATTTTGTATTGTGTTGGGCTTTTTGTTGGGGTTTTTTTTTCCCCCTTCCTCTTAAAAAATGAATAGTGTTATAGCCAAAATTCAAAGTACAGTGTATCTTTTTCATAACTGTGTTTTAGAAGATGTGCTGGGTGTCTTTCCAGTGTACAGTAAGTGAAGTTGCTCCTGACCTGAAGTTTGAAAAATGAGCTCATAGTTTGCCCACTAAATACAACTAGATTTTTCAGGTTTTGTTAAAATTCATGGAATAAAACCAGTAAAAAATATCTTTTGAATCTTTAGCTAAAACATAAAGCAGTTGCAGATTGCAAATGGACAATTGCCTGGAAATCAAGTGCATGGAACATTTTAGACTGTACTTTTCACTTCTTGAGTATTACATTTGTAGAAACAAAGTTCTGGAGTTAGAATAGGGGGTTAAATGTCACAGTTTTTTTAAAATAACAGATTTACATGTTGTAATTTAGAGTTGCTATTTAGAGTATGATAGAGTATGATAGCTTCTTATTCTCTATTTTTGCTTTTTATTGAGTCCTCAGGTAGAAATGTTTGGAAGTTTGGACTTTTGATGGAGGGAAGTGCTTTATTAGAAAGCTAATTACGATGCCAGAGTGGTCCTATCATGAAAAAAGCAGGAGATAATGATGAGCTCTGTGTAAGGAACAAAACAGTCATTATGTACCAAGGTACAAATTGTGTATCTCCTCAGCCTCTGTCTTCAACCTTTCATTGTAAGCAAAATGCATTTTTGTAAATGGTGTGGAAAAGACACTGGTAGAATGCTGATAAATAGCTTAGCAGTGTCTTGGTTTTATTTGTTTCAGTAGGCCATTACTCAAATTTCTGTGCAAAAGAATGACTTGACAGAGAAAAGAGGCAAACAAACTTGCTGATAGTTGCTTGCTGCTTAATAGCTAAATTATCAGCAGAGATAATAATTGAAATAAGTGCAATCAGTGCAAATAGAAATAGAGAAATAAAAATAATAGCTGGGAAATAATTTTTCACATGGCTTTATACTTCAAATGTTTTCCATTTTGCATCATCTCTAATGAGATCTGGTGGATCTGACCTTGGGTTTCCAGGTTGTGCTGCTGAAGGAGCAGATGGAGCCCAGGCTGGGTGTCCCAGTGTCGGAAGTGGCACCAGACATTTATGTTCAGACAGCTGACCCCAGCCTTGCTGCAGTGCAAAGCAACACCTGGAGACAGGAAATACTGATGGAAGAGTGTGAATGTGACTTGTTTTCAGCTCAGTTAATGTCAGCTCAGAAACCTCCCTCTCCAAAGAGCTGCCTGTACGTCCTGCTCCCAACACCCAGTGATTTCCATTTTGTTACTTCTCTCCTTGGTCTCTCCTGTCCCAAAAAAAGTCCAAAAGTTGGACTTTTGGCTTTGCCAGGGTACAACATTTGATTCAGCAGAGTTCTGATTTTGCTTTCTAACAGCAGAGCTGCTTTAGCTGTGCCACCCTGTGTGCTCAGTGTGCTCCATGCTGGTGGCAATAGCTGGAATTTTCAGCCAGGATTTTCTAAGAATATTGGGAGTCACCTGTCCCCCTTTCAGTGTCCTTGTCATTATGTTCTGTCTCAGGTTTAATTGCTTGTAGTGGGACAGTGGGTGAATAGGACAAGGCTTTTGTGCAGGCTGTTGGAAAGGAGCAGCAAACATCCAAGGGACATGGGGATTTCACAAATCCCCAAGGCCTGCAGAGCATTTGTGGGAGTCTTTACCTGCCCCCTATTTCCAGGGGGATAATTGAATTTACAGATCCTCTCCTCTTCTGGAGTTCTGAGGCAGAAAGCACTGTGGGCAGGCTGGAGGGTCTGGGCTGGGTCTGAGCACAGCCCTCTGGAGATGAGTGATTCTGCAGTCAAAGTAACAACATCAGATGGAGCTGGCAGAAACAAGTGAGGAAGAAGACTGGAATCTGCAGCTTCCCTGAAAGAGAATTGAAGTTGAGGGGGAAGGACAGGGGAAAAAAAATGTTCTGGTATCTTTATTTTTAATTTTTTAATTTTAGTAGTAACTTGTGATAAAGTACTAGAAAGAATATGGAGGATATGATAACTGAAATATGATTTATGTGCATCGACTGTACTTTATTATGTACATTTATTATGTGTATGTTTCCCCTGCTAAAATTCCATTTATTAATCCTTCGTAAGAAATTGGTAGATTTGAGGAAAGTCAGTTACTTTGAAACTCATGATGATTTAACAGTTGTAAATCATGTGACTTTCTAGACTCTCCTTTATTAATGCTGTGGAAATGGAGGAAGACTTGAGCAGTTGTAGGTAGTTGAAACATGGAAATCTGCAAGCTGCAACTTGGAAAAATAATTACATGTGTGTTGTTGATATTGTAGTGCAAAAAGGTAATAGCTTAAACATGAAATAAAAATAATTACAGAAAATTAAAATTTTGAAGAATTTAGCTTTATGCAGCATAAGGCTCAATTAAAATGGTTAAAAGGTAAATATGTAAGTCTTAGCAATATACATGGAAATTTTAATTCTTAAGTTTGTGGTATGTACTACAGTTATTACTAAAAATTGTAAATGATAATAACTGGGAATAATAAATTAGAAGGATCTGTAAAATTGTTGTGAAGTAATTTTTAATTTTTATTTTTTTAAATATTTTCTAAAACCTGAAAACCAGAAGGACTAGAATAAGGCAACCCTTACCCTCAAAATGCAGCTTGAATAAAAACCTTCCCTATTGGATTATAATTAGAAACCATGGCCTGGGGCATTTATTTATTTGAAAATAATGGGCAAAAAAGGGGAAGGAGCACAAGAGCTTTGCTGCTGTGGGTCCTGAGAGGAGGATGAGCCATACAAGGAGAATTAGATTATTTCTAAAACA
>NC_031783.1:3587131-3588310 GCF_001522545.3 Parus major
TGTTGGGATCTGTGCAGCCCCATTGGCAGGGTTGGTGTGGGGCCCTCATCCATCTCCCCATAAACGACAGCAGTAACACGCCTTGTGACCACGCCAAGTGGTTCCTTATCCCTGACTAATGGCTGGGGTGGAGATACAAGGTGTATTTCTTCCCCCAAGGAAGCTCAGAGAAGATTGGAAATGTCCTTCAGGGCCGCAGCTCTGTCCTTTAGCCAGCCAAGCCCCTCAGGCCTGTTAATTATAAAATGGGGCTGTGGAAGGAGTTCTTATCCAGAGGGCTGAGGGGAGGGGAGCTGCCTCATACTGGACAAACAGGGTCTGTCAATGCTTCTTTTCAGCAAATCAGCTTCTTTCAGCTTCTTTCCAGCGACTCTGCAACAGGTGAACCGTGGCTGAAGCAGTACCTGTGTGGTGTTCTGTATTCCAAATGTATTTTATTGATAAACAAACTAGAGAAACCTTAATAAGAATTTTCTGTGATTCTGGGACATGTGAAGTGATGGAAGCTGGTTTGAGGCAAGTGTTCCATTGTACTTTGATGAATTTCCTTTCCCCTCCCTCCCCTGCTGTGTGCAGAAAGGCCCCCAGTGTGAGCCCTTTGGTGTGTGCCGCATCAACAGGAGAGAAAATGGATGAGGCTTTTTCAAACTGTGAATTTTGTGAGCAGTAATTATCCTCATTCTTGCCTAATGAAGATATTTAACAACTAAGAGTGACAGTTTTCCTTCATTTTCGCCCTTGCTCTTGAGTGAGGAGCACGTGGGTGTTAGGTTAGCAGTAGTATTGCTCCTCATGGTCTTCCTTAGAGGAGATCCTCAAGGTGCACCATGAAATCTCATCTCCACGTGCTCACATCATCCTGGCATTAACACTTACATGAGAATTCTTTTGTGGGACTTAAGGAAGGCTAAGTGATCTCTCTTGCCTCTTTTGGGCCCACTTGGAGCTGTGTCTGGCACATGATGTCCCGTGGGGATTGCAGAGCCTGAAGGGGTTTGGGTGGAGGCTGGAGCAGGTCGTGTCCCAGCAGAGGATGTTGGACACTGCTGTCAGACACTCCCAGAGGGGCTGGAGAGGAGACAGGGGCAGGGAGGGTCCTCTCAAGGGGGCACAGCTGAGGAGCAGCAAGCAGGGGTTGCAGCAGCACCAGGGAAATGCTCCTGGGAATGGGAGAGAGGA
>NC_031783.1:3588360-3636514 GCF_001522545.3 Parus major
GGCAGGGAGGGTCCTCTCAAGGGGGCACAGCTGAGGAGCAGCAAGCAGGGGTTGCAGCAGCACCAGGAGGAGGAGGAGGAGGAGGAGGAGGAGGAGGAGGAGGAGGAGGGATCTCTTCACAGTGATTTCAGAGACTCTGGGGGCTTTCCACACCTGAAGGTACTGGAGCTGTGACCAGACAGGGCCATGAGAAAACTTAGCTCATTTTGAAAGTAGGTCCAGTTTGAGCTGCAGCTGGAGCTCACTCCAGAGGCCTGTCCTTCTGGCCCCAATTATTCTGCTGCTCTGTTTGTCCTGGAAGGGTTTTTAAATACACACATGAACCTGTGTATTTATTTTAGTAGGGAGGCTGAGCTGCTGAGCCCATTTTGCTACCTGAAAGTTGTAGAAAAAGCAGTAAAAGTGATAGTGTTGCAAGTAGTGTGAGTCATTTTGACTACACAAGTATTTACCCTGGTTATTTCCATCCCATTCAGAATAAAGCTCTAAGCAGTCTTTCAGTGGCAGCTGGATTGTTTACTTTTCAATTTGTGATGCATTTCTAATGATTCGACAAAGTAAAACAAAATATTTGAGTACGAGGCATATTTGATAAGCAGAATTAATAACCTGAAATAATTTTTTTTTATAAGTAGAGTCATATTAAAAATGTAGCCCTCATAGTGATTAATCTTGGAAGGAACAATCACAACCTTTTTCTATTCATCCTCTAGTCAAAAACTTCTGTGGACAGCGGCTGCTAAGTTTACTCATTCTGTTTTCCATGGTGTTATTTTCAGCCCCTTTGGGAAGAAACAGTCCCTGGGTGAAGAAGACTGCATCTTTTGGCAAAGCCATGGCCATCTCTTCCCTATTGTGGGAAAGATACTTTTGCAATGATAATTTCCATGATGGAGATGTTTATGCCCTCAGTTACAGTTCATTCTCTATGTGCTCTCCAGAGCTGTTCAATTAAATTGCCTTTCAGCTGTTGGACAGAGGCAAACCCCCCAAACCTCTTTTTATATCAGTCAGGACTCTTATTACAAAATAACACTTGGGATTTTTTCTGCATCCTGAACTTTGAAAGAAGGCTGGAAGGAGGCAGAGGGGCTCAGTTGCTCAGTGCAGGGGATGATGTGGAGCCCAGGCTGAGAAGCAGACTTGGATCATTCTGCCCCTGGAAGGACTCTTCACAAGGTCTGTTCTCTGATCCTTGGAGCTGGATTTGACCTTTTTTAGTGTGCTAACATATTCCTCTTCTGTTTGCCAGCGTCAGGGATTGGGGTTTTTTCCTCTCAGAATGTTGTTTTCACTTGCTTTGTGAAGGAAGGGAAAAATCAGTGACCTGCACTATTTCCATTCCCAAAACTCACAGTCCCCTGCTGAAACCATCAACACCTCCTGAAATCCCGAATGGAAAAGCATTGCCTCTTTTTCTTGTTTGCAATGAAGTGAGGATTATAGTAATAGTCTAAGCAATAGACTGCACGAGTTATATAATGAATGTAAAACAAAACTAGATTTGGTCAGGCAAAAAAGGGGATTTAAACAGCTGCTTGAAGTGAAAATAGATGATCCTGGGAAATCACTAGGAAATAGCATATCGTACTAATAATGTCAGTGTTATTATTTTCACTTTCCTGACACGTCAGCATGTTGTTTGCCGTACTTTTTCATAAAAATAGAATTTATTCTAGCAATTTACCCTTAATGTGTGCAGTACAAATAGTTTATATTGTGCTTATATATCATATTAACAATATTTGATTTGTGCTTTCTTTACAAATTGGAATCATTGATTTTTCTGTGGTTCTCATTTTGCACTTAGGCTGGTGCTTTCAGTTCCCATTTTAGGTGCTGTGCTTTGAAAAAGCTGGTTTCTCATAAATTTATTCTCTTTTATAAGAGGACCTAGGTACCTTATTCCTTTTTTAGGAATTGCTTGACTCTTTGGGAGCCAATTAATGTGTTAAAAGTTTCAGCTTGCTCCAAAAGAGCACTGAGTGTTCTTCCCCTTCCTCAGAACACAAATCTACCAGTCTTGACCCCAGGTGACATTCACTCTGGGTTCTTACTGTTTGAATTCTCTTCTTTCTAATAAAATCTTTAATTTAACTTCCCACTCTTAATTTATCCAGTGGAAAAATTTATTGAATGTGTTAATTCTTGCCTATGTGTTTTTGAAGTGCCTGGAGACTCAGTCTGTTCATGTCAGTCCCACCACACCCTTTTTCCTCATTTTCCTGACTCAGACATAGCCTTTAGATTTATTTTCTGATGTTCCTAGACTGTGATAGGGTTTTAAAGGTTTCTGAAATTATTAAAAGTGCTGATTAAGACTTGTATCTCCTTATAGAATGTTTCAAGTCTTGGCCAGCATAGTGGGATTCTTTATGTACAAACTTCCTTGACTTGATCTAGTCTCATTGTCTTGTTGATTGAGGTAGCCATCTAAAAATACAATAAAACCAATAAACAAAAATTAGGCCTTTTAAAAAATTAGTTTAATGTAAGGACAGTTCTTTGGCTGCAAAGATGTAGAAATCCTCAGCCAGAGCTGCATGTGGGTGTTTTGCATCTTTCTTTATGTGCATGAAATTGAATTTACTGTATCATTCAGATATTTGTGTTCTTGCTGAGAGCAAATAAGTTTTGAGCAGTAAAAGACTTTTTAGAAAAATTTCACAGCTTTGTAAGGACTGGTTCCAACCTTTTAGAAAGGAAATATTGAAAGCTGCAGGTATCTGAATACCTGGGCAGGTGTGTGGTTTGCACCAAGGAGGTGTCTCCATGATTCAGTTTTGTTGTTATACTATAAAGAGGGAGGACCTTGGTTTAGGGTGATAAATCTGACTTAGATCTACTTTCTAAGTCTCTTGGGATTAAAGCTGTTGGGGAGGAGATCCATGAATGTGTTTTAAATCTATTGATTCACAGTAGAAAGGGACA
Source organism: Parus major (assembly GCF_001522545.3). Taxonomy (NCBI): domain Eukaryota; kingdom Metazoa; phylum Chordata; class Aves; order Passeriformes; family Paridae; genus Parus; species Parus major. Next base: position 3,591,292 of record NC_031783.1, read on the forward strand.
ATTTAAACTCGGAAGTCACCAAGTGAACTTTCCATTAAGTTGGGGAGCCTGTGGTCACAGCTCATTGGATCTTTATGGAGTAGAAAATGTGATGTAGACCACACTGGCATTCTATTAGAGGAAATCATGCATTTAACCATGGAGCAAAATCCTGTGGCCAATTACATGAACATACACCTATTTTACACGTGGCTGAGCTTCTGAGCAAAAAGTATTAACAATCTGCAAACTATCTTGTTTTAGGGGACTATTTACTTTTAAGGCAGTTATATGGGATAAAGTTTGGAGAAAAAAAATGCTAACATATGATTTATATCAAAGTTTTCTAACTGGAAAGCAGCCTTGAATAGAAATGTGTGGATGGTCTTTAGCTGACACCAGCAGAGACTAATTATATCCCTGTTATATGTTAATGTGTCGTGTTGTAGCCTGTGTATAAATGCTGACATCTGAAACTGCATGTAGAAAAGAAAGAAAAATGTTCAGCATCGAAATTGACTTCTTAACACTATATTTTTAAAATGACTTTGACTTTACTAGAGGATATAAAAGTAAGTGCTGATTAATAACTCAGCTTTTTTCTACTTTAGCATTTGAGGCTATCTAGAAATCTATTTTCAAAATAGATTTCTAGAAAATCTATTTTCTAGATCTGTTCTTAAATGCAACAGGATGAACATTCTATCAGCATTAGATACTTACAGTGGAAGATCTTGTTTAATGTTGCTGAGAGTTCTGAATTGATCTGTTATATATATATATATAAATATGTAATAGATGCATTCCCATGCACATGTCCATGGACATTTAGAAAATGCCTTTCTGCAGTTTAGTCCCAGCAGTAACTTCCTCACTGTCAGGAAGTTAGCACATTGAAAGCTGATAGAAAAGCTGAGACCTAAACTTTTGCCATAAAATCTTGTGTGTGTATTTGAGAGTGTGTAAATTCCTGATTTGTTTGCCAGTCCTCATGCCTCTGTCCAGGCTCTGGGAATTTTGAATGGCAGAAATTCTTTTATTTTCCGCATCTTTTTGCCTTTACACAAAAACTGGGAGAAAGAAAAATGCTTACAGTGTAATTTGAATGACACAGACTCTTTTCACCAGTACTTTTGACTTATTCCATTGCTGAAAATAACTGAGGAGAAATTATAAGCTCTATCATTATGGGTTGTTGTGTCTGCTGGCACACATTGTGCCTATTGGTATATGAAGATTAATGTGTTGCATGCCAGCATGTCCTTCCCTATGCAAAATACTCTGAGAGTGTTGAGGGGATTTGTGCAGGAATTATGCAGAGAACACCAAAGCTAAGTGAAAGTAAATTAAGCATCCCCATCTGGCTTTACTTCCTTTCAAATGGCCCCAGCTATGGATTCCAATAGCAGTGACTGTTCATTACAGCTCTGATTTGCAGTGCAGATTTCTGCAGCTCTGCTGTGTGCTCCATTAGTCACGATTTCTCCTGTAAGATTTCTGGATATTGAGGATGTGTGCACTGGGGGAATGACAGAACTTTGCACTGAAAGTACCCAGGATATTCTTAAAATGTGATATCAGCCTGGAAGTATTGCTTCTGATTTCAGTGGATGCACACACTTCCCTTTTTCCTGCCACCTCACTGACGCTGTGGCTCATAAGAAAGCAGCTGGAGAGACTTCTAATCCCATATTCCAAAATGTCAGGGTAAGGATTAGTCCAGCTAGCAGTTTTCTCACAAGGTTTGCTATAAATACTTGCATCAAGAGTGCAGGAATTTCAATTTTCGCATGATGGCTGGTACTAAGTAAAGGTTTGATATTGATGGGTGTTACTAGGCAGTCTCAAAATATAGAAATAAATATTGCATTGATTTTAATACTTTCACTTTGTGTTCAGCTTTAGAAGTGTAAGGGAAAGTAGTCAATAGTAGAAGTAGCCTAGAAAATACAAATTCATATCCCTTTCATTTCAAGAGACAGATGGTATAAATCTATTTAGATTACATTCAGGTTTTATTACAGAAAGGTGCAGAGATCCAGCATTCTCCACAGTCTTGTCATGTGTACTTAGCTAGGTGTCAAGGATTTTAGATTTCAATCTAATCTCTCTTAGCAGCATCCCTGGTTTCCTCAGGCAGATCTCTTGATTGCAGCATCGCAGTTCTGTGCCTGTGACAGAGGAATCAGTGCCACTCACTCCACTCACAAATTCCTGATGTGTTGTGCTGGCACTGGGACTGTGATCCTGCTCACAGCATCTCGGGGCTTGAGAAAATACAAATGCTAATAATCTTGATGAAACGGTGTGTGGGGCATGCCACTAGCTTTAAGTGGATTTTTGCTGATCAGATTATACTGGGAATTGTTGTCACTTGTGTAAAGTAAATTGACAATTACTAAATACAGGGTGATACTGAGAAAGAATAATGCAGGAAAAAGCTTTGTTACAGGCCAAAAAAAAATAAAAAATAATAGCAAGTCTTGTGTTAAAGCTACATAGAAGAGAAATGAAAGGAAATGCAGCCAGTTGTGCTCTATGAAATGTGTGTGTGGACTGCAGGCTAAGGGCAAGGTAGAAATCCTTGTTTCTGGCCTGCTGTAGCCTGTTCACCCCAAAGTGCGTGGAAAAGACAAAAACAGATTTTCCAGTCTCTGTTTTATGGCTTCACCATTTTTTCTCCTGCTTTGAGCTGCAGGGTGACTTGTTTTTCTTCTTTCTCTTTTTTTTTTTTTTTTTTTTTTTATTGCCTGCAAAATTTGAAACAGATTTTTTTTAGAAAGACAGACACAGTTCTCTTGTGTTTCTTGCTTCTGCTTTGGGTGGCTGGGCACTGAGCTCAGATGATTAAGCAATTATCACTTAGGTCTTTCCATCCTTGTGTCCTTCCTTCCTTCCTAGAAAGCTGAAAAATCTGACCTTTTCCTTGAGCTTTATGTGTGACTTAAATGCCATTGCTAAGGGTCTGGAAAACTTGGGGATAAACTTTAAAAGCAGTTTTGTATCCAAACTCCTTCTTTACGATGAATAAATTTTTGGATACTGAATGTGTTGAAAGATGCTTAATAAAGGAATGAAATAGCAGCCTACAGCTAAACTCAGCTTTCTGAGCAAGAAAGTAGAACCTTATTCCAAAAATAGGGAGCAACAAAGTGAGTAGTGCCCACATAGACTGAGCAGTGCAAAGGCTCCAGCTGGGTGGTTTGGAGCTGAGGAGACTCTGGTGATGAAAGGTGCTTATCCCATCTCCTGAGAGGTAGGTCTGCATGTGCATTCCTTGTCTTTGCTTGGAGCTCTGAAACAGAGCAGCAGCACAGCCAGGATTCCAGAGCCCAGGTGAAAAACTGCACCTGACAGGAGTCAAACATTTTGGTACCAGCCAGAGGGAGTAATTAGACTTGTTTGCATATTGAACAGCAGCCAGTGAGTTCTGATCGTTCTCAGAAAAGTGCTCCAATTTCCTAAGCTCAGTACAGAGAAATAAATATTTTTGTTTGTTTGTTTGGGTCTGGAGGAGTGGTGTTTTCTGGTGGGTGTTTGGTTTTTTTTATAGCTTTTAATTTCTTTTTTCTGAAATGCTAAAATACCATTCATGGATCATGGAGTTGATTCCGTTGCAGAACTTGATATCATTCAGTTGTGATTCCACAGAACTTTTGCTGCTGATGGATTCTTACAGACTTGCTGTCTGAATTCTTACTTTTCATCCCTTCAAAATCTTCAGAGACACTGTTCTATGCATATTTATTCTTATAGGAAATGGGAAATACTAAAGTTTACTGGTAAAATCCATCTTCAGCACAGTTGTTTATCAGATCTATGCATTCATTAATAAAGAGTCCCTGCTGTTGTTGGCTCCAGTACAACGTAATTAATTACTATTTGAAATATGGATGTGGTAAATGATCCAACTTAGTGAAACAGGAGAGCAGCTGTTACCTTCTTTTATGTTTGAAGTCACTGGCTTTTCTCCTTATTTGTGTATGTCATCCCCCTTTTTCATCTTATGACAATAATTCCATAAATTTTGGACTCAGATCCATCTGTAAACCCTGGCCCATTTTGTTTTCCCACTGTGTCATCTTGTTCTCCTCTGTACTCCCCGTTTTATCATCTCATGTTACACCATCTATTACTGTCTCTCCCTCTTTTCTCTGTCACAGATTTTCAGAACCCTGGTATCCCTTTTCTTTCCAGTTCCTTTCCTCCTTCTGTGTTCCTGAGAGCCAAGTAAGTTGTTTCCTGCCCTACTGGAGGAACTGCTGCTTTTGCCATTTTTCCTCCAGATGTATCTCCTGGTGACACATGCATGAGTGTTCTCAAAACAACCTTATGGAATTCATTTAAAATTTTTCCTAAATGTTTCATTTTCTCCTGTAAGTCCTGCAGCTGTTTTCTCTGCTCAGTTACTGAACTCGATTAATTTTTGCTCCTCTGTCTACTTTTCTTTTTCTTACTTTTATTGTCTTTTTTCTGTCCAGAAGAGACCCAGAGCTGCTGTGTAGTAACTCCTCAGATGTCTGCAGGGTTCCCTGGCAGCTGGAGGCATTTCTGAGCAGTCCAGGGCTGGAGGGAGGGTGGGGACACATCAGTCCTGGAATCAGTCAGCTCCCTCCTCGCTGTCGGTCCCACGGATATCCTGGCTTCTCTCACTTGATTTCTTTTCTCCTGAGGAATGTTTTGGGGAGTTTTCTCAGTGAGGCTCTCTGGGTTTGTTAAGCCCTGCTCTGGCTGCCCTGCCCTGAGCAGGGGGGGCTGCACTGGGATCCCTTTCAACCTCAGCCATTCCCTGATGCTCTGAAGGAGGAGAGAAACAAGAATGGAGAACAAAGGAACGAGTGTAGTGAACACTGTGTGTTCATGGAAAGAAACACCATGCAGAGCTAACAAATGCCACAGCAGAAGCAATTTAACCTGCTTGTCTCGGCACAGAAGACGTAAATCCCAATTGCAAAGTTTCAGAGAAACTGAAACAGCCAGGGGATAAATCATATTTGACTTTATTCTAAAATAAAGGCAAACAATGAGCAGCATTCTAACTCATTTATTTGTTCTGTTAGCTGTATGCTGTAGCATTCGAAATGTGCTCTGGCATTACAGATTTAGTTATTTTAAGGGCAAGGCTAAAATGAAAGAATCCATGCAGGAATGTAAGCACAATTTGAGTCCTTGATGTAGCTCTTAGGTATCAAGGTGTCCAGGATTTTATTTGTTCCAAAGAGGTTTAATTATTTCAGAACTGAATAGTTAGGGAGGACCTAGGAGTATTTATAGTAGGTAGAGCTACAGAGACCCCCTAGAAATTGTCTTCAGTGGTTTATGCTTTTATAAATATGGGATGAAGAAAATTTTTTTCTGTACTTTAGAGACAGGAAACAGGAGTGTTTAATGAGGAAAAGAAAGTTTTTTTAAAATAATTTAAACAAAGGACCATGAGGTAGGGGAAAAAATACTGTAAACAACATAAATGTAGGACTTGCTTTTTAAGGAGCGTGATTTTCTTACGCTACCATTATAGAATCAGACATGTACTTTAAAAAGCATGCAAGTCTTGAAGCTATTTCCTTTTTGAAATGAGATGTTGGATTCCTAAAAAAAGAAAAAAAAAAGACTATTTTCTTCATAGAAGTAGATGGAAGTCTCTTTATTTCATTTATATTCGATTCTCATTATCCTGGGACACAGAGTAAGGGCTGTGTGAAAAGGAGTAGGAGAAAGAATAAAGACAGAATTATTCATTGTCCAAAAAAGTGGTTTTTTTCCTATCCATAGGAACTAAGAAAGCCCTTGTGCTTAGAGGAATGAATAATGATTTATCAGTCTTGATACATATGGACCTGTGTAAGTTCATGGAAAGGTTGTGTGTTGGGCTCAGTTTGCTTCATGGAAAGATGTATAAAGGAATGATATCTATCACTGGGATGTTTCCCTTTAGCTATTTGAGGCTAGCTATTTAAAGGAATTTTATAAAGTTTAAAAAAGCAAAGTATATAAGCTGCTATTAACATGGATTTCTCATTGCTGTACCTTACACTAAGTGTCCCCTACTAGTTACTGTCCTGGTAACTTTTCTTATGCCTTCCTGCTGCCCTTCAACCTCTTCCTTTGTTTTGTCACTTTACTCCTAAAAGCACCAGATTCAAAATTATGCATACCTGGGCTGCAAATGTTTCTCAGCTCTAAGCATTCCCCACAGAGCAGTATCCTTTCCCCAGTCTCTTCCCTGTCCATTTTTTGGTTTTGTTGCTGTGTTTTGTTTTGTTTTCTGTTTTTGTTTTTTTTTTTTTCACAGTCTCTTTATTTCTTCTGTTTTGTGCACTGTGATCATGATGTGAGAGGTTCCCAGCTGCACATCCATGGATGTGATGCCATGGGTGCCTGAGCCACCCCTGAGCCCTCTGAGAGTGGGGTGGGCAGAGCTTTTTTTTCTCTTTAGAGTGACTTAAAAGCCTCTCAGCAGTGTCCAGTATACTCTATATTCTATAAATAAAATTTTCCAGGTGCTGAGGATAGACTAAAAGATCCTCAGGGTCTTTCCTCAAGCCCTTTTGTGCAGGCTGGAATAATCTTGGTCAGCTTCCAGTCAGCAGGGACCTCCCAGACCCCCGAGCCCCTTGGCAGATGCCTGGGAGGGGTCACAGCCAGAACATCCCCCAGCTCCTCAGAGCTCTGGGGTGAATCCCATCAGGCCCCATGATGTGATCCTGTTTGTTTGCTGGCTTTAATAGAAACTTTGCTCAAGGTGTTTTGTGAGTAAAGAATTGTCCTGGTGCATGGTGTGATAAACAAATAGAGCTCAGGAGGTGCCTGCATGCCAGAGAGCAGTGTTCACCTCCAGGATTGCTTTTCATTTGCCTCCTGTACTGATGACATGACAGTTTTAATCTCATTTTAAGTCAAATGTGAGTTCTAACTGTGATTCAAGTAAGGAGAGAATAACCCCAGATTTTCTGTTGTACAGTGAGCTGCTCTGCACAGGTTGTGGCAGTTCTGCTGTTTCCAAAAGGCTTCGTTCCAGGCTGGCCGTGGCAGGTGAAGTCATGGCCCTGTCATGGGGGCTGTAAAAGTATTTTTTATTGTATTATTTTACAAGGGCTGTAAAATAATACACAAGGGCTTTTTTGGGGGTTTTGGTTGTTCTGACTGAGGCTCTTGGAGGTCTTTGTCAGAGATGATGACTCTGATACCCAAGTCCTCAGCATGATGCATTTCCATTACTGCTTTCACAAATCCACATTCCCTGCCAGTCAAAATGAACCAGAATTCTGTTGAAAAGAAGCACTAAGGTGATGTCAGGATACACTGTTCAGATAGCCACACATCTGTTTCCCAGTGTAGCTAAAATGCACACAGAAAAACAGGGGAATCATGAACAGAGATTATACATCAGGTATTAATGTATTTTTCATCAGTGTTTGGTACCAGAGCTCCAGATGAAGTGAGAAAGTCCAGGCAGTGCTTTATACATGCCTGTGACTGTCAGCAGGGTAACAAATCACAGCAGAGTTAATTAATGATAATTATCATCTGCTACAATGCAGGCAGTGGGACATTTGAGAAATCAAACTAGTGTTTGTGTATGAGCAAAAAGTGAGAAAAGTGTTACCTGGACAGTGGTTCCTGCTCTGTAGGCTCACAGACTCCCTTGTGCTAAGAATTAGCTCAAAGTTTTGCTGTACTCTCTAATCTTCCTTTCCCCATCCCACAGCAAGTTCAGGTGAGGTTCACTTGTTATGATACTGGATAAGACAGAAAAGCTGAAGCCTCAAGGACAAAACCTGCACAACTGATGGCAACCTCTTCATGTGCTGTTAGCAAACATTTCAGAATATGTAAAACTGTATTAACAAGGCTTGTAAGGAATACAGGCTTGGCTTTGGGAGACTGGCACAAGCATTTCTGAAAGACACATGCCCTGGCTGGTTCTTAATACAGCATCTAAAACTTTTCTTCTGCTTAAGATGGGAAAAAAGCATGCTTTGAAACACAATTTTCTGTGGTCTATGTTACAATTTCTGTCTTTATTCATTTGAAAATTTAAAGAAAGCCCAGAGAACACAAATTTGCATTCTTGTTGTGGTCTCAGTTGCAAAGCTAAATGTTATTGCAGGTAAATTCCTCCCCTGTCCTGGAGTTAGTCTCTGCTCAGAGTGGAGATATTTCACTGTGTCAGTGGGCATTAGTTTTATGGATGAAAGGAAGTCTGGTGTCGAGAATTACAGAGACTTTGCTGAAAACAAATGTTCCACAGCTGACTAATGGGGGGGAAAAAAAGTGGGAATGGAAGAATATTCCAATATAAATTCATGATGCAAAGTGAAATTTAGTGATCTGGGTGCTTGTGACTAAAGGAAGGAGATTTCTTCTGCTGGAATATTTATGGAGAGCCACTCAGCTGTGTTTATTTTGCAGAGCCTTGGACGTGGTACATGGCACCGTGGATTGCCTGACATAACCAAACCACTTAGACTAGAATGCAATTAGAACAGAAAGTGATTATAGGAAAAGTTTGTGGATTTCCAGATGGGTCTAACAAAGGTGTCACATGTGCTGTGGTGAAACTGGCTCCTTTCTATGGAGCACAGTGAACTCACATTTCAAGAGTTTCAATTTTATTTTATTTTTTTATCAAGTGCTTTAAAATCTCTATTTTAAAAGGCTTCAAAGAGGAAAGATTGAAAAAGAAAAGTAAATAAAAAGGAAATAATATAATTAAGGTTTGACCCTGTAAATTGCTAACCTTCAAAGCTAATGCTGGAGAAGCACAATATTATTAGCAATAAAAAGAATTTGCTTTGCCCTTTTAAAATTACCATAAACCGATTGACTGAAATGGAATGATGTTAATATTTAAGAAGTAGGACACTAGATTCTATTATCTCAGAAACTCTGTCACCTGGTACACTCTGTAGTCCTGTTATCTAATTATTGTCCTTAAATTGCATTAGTGTGCCAGCAATTTGTCTGCTGTTGGAAAAGTAATTGACATTTGAGTTACTGCTTCATATTTGGGAGACTCACTAGGTGGTTCCAAAGAGCCCTCTTCTGTCAAAGCAGATTAGCTTAATTTTACCTAAAAGAAAAGGGAAAGTCTGCATTTTTGAGTATGCCATTTACACAGTGCTCTTGTAATTTGGTATTAAAATTCAGGTTATGTATCACAGCTGATTGCCAAGAAAGAAGAGGGTGGTGGTGGGGGGGAAAGTGGCAAATTAATAAATGACATTTTTGCCTTCAAATTCACTTTAGCACAGTCTGGTCCTTGAGAGAGTGTGCAAGAGGAGTCTGCTGGTGGGAAGGGGCAGAGTGAATGCTGTGGGGAATGTTTGGTCCTTGGGCCCTGCTCTGATCTCCAGGTGTTTGGTGACTGTGTGGGCACACACAGGACTGTCACTCTGATTAGGAACAGAAACACAACACGGGCTCTCTTGGCTGGCTTGCACAAGAGAACAAGTTTTATTAGTCCAGATCTTCTTTTATAGACAGGTTTGAGACGGTCTGAGAGGTAAAACTCTCATTGGTCATTAAACCAGCACATCACCATCACTGGACAATTGGGAACAACACCCCTTGAATGTTTCTTACAGGTAAACAAGGATCCAAACAACACCTGCTGAGGTTGTTTTCCCTCTCCAAGGACTGTCTGGATTCCTCCTGATGATTTCCCAGCCCAGAGTGAGAACCTTGTGTGACTTTGTTTCACACAGGCTGAATCCTGGAAATCTCTCATTGACCATTGTCAGTTCCCATAACGGGACCTTCCCCATGGCACTGGGAAGGGGCTGAAATGCTCCACTTCATCTGCATCATCCTGATCTGCTCCAGGAATTGCAGTTTCCTGCCACTGTTTGGAGGAAGAGCACTTCCAAAATCCTTTTTACACAATTTCTTTGCTAAAACTGGAAGGCTAGTGGTAATTTCATGCAGCCTGGCAAGGGGAGGAGCAGCTCTATTCCAGCAGTTACCTTGTACCAATGTTTCCCTGTCCACCAAGGTTTGCTTTCATGACTGTGCAATCCAAAGCTTGAAGCTTTCCAGACAAATGTAATTTGGGATCTAAAGTTGATTAGAGATGCATGATTACAAAATGTGTGTAATAGTTTATGTGACAACTGGAATTAAATTTAAAATATATTTGAAATTAGCATGAGGAATGTAGCTGTCTGGTAGGGGTGATAATTTTGCTAATATAATTTGTTTAGAGATTTTCCATTCATGTTTAAAAACAAGACAATCTTAAATCTCCTCAAAATATTTTTTTTTCTACAGGGGTGTTGCATAAACTAAAGTGCATTGCTTGAAATCATAATATTGTGTCAGTGCAATCCAAGTGAAGTATTTAGGAATGTTGGCTCAAATTTGAAGCCTCACCTGAATTTCTCTTTATAATAACTTTAAAAAAAGATTTAAAACACTGGTTACACATCTCTAGAGGTCTCTCTTGATATGTCTCTGAAATATTTCATTTTCCTCTAACAGGAATCAGGATTGTCTCTCTGCTCTTGATGGTTTACATAAATGTGTTTTTTCAGTCATTATTATGAAACTCTTTTGCAGATCATGTGAATTGGTGGACTGTTTTGCAGAAAAGACACATTATCTCTTTCATCTCAAAAAACACCGAAAAATTAGAAAAAAGGGTAGAAAAATGTGAGCTTGATTAAATCATCAAAGTATCAAAAGGTTTCTGAAATCCTTTGTGGTAGTTTAATCCTTCATTTAAAAAATAGGATTCAAACCCAAGCATTTTGTTCAAAAAGTGTCTGAAAAGAAAGGAAACCTTGAAAAAAAAAAATACTCAGTTGATTCTGCAGGCAAAGTGGTGAGGGAATGAAAGTTTGTAGAGTGAGAAGCATCTTTTGGAAAGAAATCCTGAAAGTTAAGGATTCCAGAAGAGCAGTTGATGCCTGTGCACTGTACTCCATGTGAATAATGTGCTGCTGGAATTGGAGTGTCTGCAGAGCACAGCCTGCCCATTTCTGGGCTGGTTTTTCTTTATCTGCAGTGACCCTGGTGTTATTACTTCCCAAAAAATTAATAGGACATTCATAATTATTGGCATTTCTGTATTTTCATAGATTTGATGCTGTCATAATTTGAGGGAGTGAGGAGGAGCAAGGGCACACTCCACCTGATGAGAGAGGAGCTGGCTGTGCTCTGCAGACTGTTCAGGTTGTACCTGGAGAGGGACAGGTGAGGGCAGTGACCACTGAGGTGACACTGGCAGAGCCCCCCGAGTCAAACCCTGAGCATTATTCCAGTTTAAAATTCTAATAGTGCCAGTAATGAGGCAACTTTACTATTAAACCAGGGAAAGAAAAATAACCTTTTCTCCCCGAAGAAGGATGTGTTGGAAAGGTCAGAGCTGTTCCTGGAGGCAGCGAGGGGCCTGCTGGCAATAATGGGAATGCAAAGTTCTTGAAATGCACTAAAAGTGGAAGTTTTCAGCAGGACAAAGGACACTGCAGAAGGAACTGTAATTTCCTAGATTTAGGACTCTTGCTTGTAACGCTGTTTCTTAGGTAAGGCCAGGCTTTTAAAGAGCTCAGGACCAGAATTTCATATTCTCAACCTACACAGCAGCTGCTAGATTTTCAAAATAGCTCAACTCCTCACAGTTCCTGTTCTGAGAGGCACCGAGCTCTTAGCAAAGTCTGGCTCTCATTTGGGTGCCAAAATGAGATCTGAACTCTCATGAAAATCTGTGAGTACACTGGTTCCTTGTGGAAAAAGGAATAAAATAAAAATCCGTCAACTGGATGTGAAAATCAGTTATAGCAGTATATTTATTTTGTAGTAATTAACTTCTTGGCATGATTGTCATAGTGCTCTGATAGCCATCAGTCTTGTTCTTTGAATGCTTGGTAAAGGACTACATATATAAAAATAAAAGGTCACCTGCCTAATTATTTCTAAATCTCTCTCATTAATGTCCCTCTTTACATTCTCTGGTGCCTTTTTGTTGGTTTTTTTTGAGGCATGCAGAGCAATGATCATAAGGACTTTTCCCCTAAAGTTTAATTCAGACAGGGACAATTGGATGTAGAATGTATATTTAATGCAAGTATGTTGCCAACAATAGATGCAAACAGTTCTACTTTAGAGAAATACTTCTTGAAAGCCTGTTATCTCCCTTGCCTTTTAAACAGGAAAAATTGAACTTCAGTAGATGAGAAGAGGGAAATTTGCTCTAAAATGACCTAGAGGGAAACTGAAAGAAAGGGAACTGCTAGAAAAAACTCGTGTCTTCACAATGTTAACATAATTCAAATATAAAATGTTACACCAGTGTTTTTTCTGGAGTGGAGCTGGTTTCCAGTAATGTGTGGGGATTCAAATCTATGTTTAACAACACGGCTAACTGGGTAACACCCAGGGAAAGCAGTTACTGGATCTGGAGAGATCTCTAAAATGTGCTTCTCACATATGTAAGAATGTTGTTTTACAATACAGATTTAAAATTTCCTTCTTTCCAAACGTGGTCTCTGCAGCATTTTGGTAAAGTTTTCTGTGGCATCATTCCCTTAGAGATAATGGCTGTGTGGAGGTAATGGTACCTGTGGGGTACAAAGAGAGAAAAAGTAAGGCTTGCCATGAAATGTTGGATTTCACAATTCCCAGTCTGTGTAATTCTGTTCTTTGTCTGACAGCCACCACGTGCCACCAACACATATTTCATCATGGAATGAATGCTACCATACCCTGCAGGATGTGTGCAGTAAATGTACATGAGCAAACATCCTGGCACATTTATCAGTGGGTGCTGGAGAGGTACCTGCACTCACTGGAGGTAAGAAACACCTCCTGGAAGGAGGAGAAAGCTCTGTAGCTCTGTGCCCAGGCAGCAGCAGAGACACCAGGAGCACCAACGTGTTCCCAAACAACATTCATAAAGGCTGAGAACAAGTTCACTACCTGCAAGAAAAAAAGTATTTTTGTTTTTTCCCCTTTTGTAGCATCTCAATTCAAGCAAAAGTACCAGGAAAGCGATGTGCAGCAGATCTATAAGCCAGTGCATTAATTTGATGCCAGCTTGTCAGTCGAGCTGCACTGTGCCCTTTCTAGCCTTAGCTCCATTAATGTAAATGTAATGTCACTGGGTGTGTGCTGTGTTCTGTGTGCTGGGCTTGTTAGCAGGAGAAGAGAGAATGCAATCCAACACCACTCCTTCTTTCATCCTCTTCTGAAACCATCTTTGCCTGTGTTGGAGTTTTGCCTGTATTTCTGTCCCCGTCAATCTGTAGGCATTGCAGAAGGCAGAGCTGCAGTTTCCCTGCACTTACCCAGCAGTGAACCTTGAATTAACTTTGCTCTCTTGATGCCTTGTTTGGCTACTTAAAAACAGAGGCCAGACAGAGTTGAGGGAATAAAAAGCAGTTCTGTTCATTGAAGGCCTTCAGGTACATTTGGGGCAGAGGAAGCCCCCAGGGGCTGCACCCAAAATGGGCCACAGCTCATGGGTTCCACACTTTTATCAGTTTGTTCCATTTGCATATTGGGGGTTCATCTTCCAATTCCAGCTTCAGGGAATGAAGTCATTTACCCCCAGTTTGCTGCCCCCAACTCCCTTTTGTTTCCATTTCTGGGGCCTGAGGCACTGAGGTGTCCTGGATTGCCAGGCCTGGAGAGGAATTGCTGTGCCTGAGCAAAATGGGAAAGCAGCAGCTCACACTGTGTGTGGAGTTTGGAGTTGTACACTAAAGAGCTGCAGGATTGCAAATATATGAAAGCATGCAAAGACCCCAGTGTTGTGCTGCAGGGGCAGAACCGTGTTTGCTCCCCAGCTCTCTCTGCTTTGCCCCACAAGCTGTGTCTGGTGCTGCTGGTGGGGAACTGGGAGCTCTGGGAGCCAAAACCAAACCTGCAAACCCTGATGGACACCGGGAGCCTGCAGCATCCTCTGCCTCAGGGACTCTGCTGAGCTCAGGCTGAGCCCTTAACATCCTTTCTAGATGAAGTTCCAGAGCAAATTTCCCATGACATTATCTACAGAGGAATTTAGGAAATATGTAACTTCCTTTCTTTTTTATTCCCCGACTATTTTTAAAAGCAGTAGTGGCATCTTTTTGCCTTTTACACGGACTTACTCATGCAAAATGAATATTTTTTCGAATAAGTGCCAGAAGGCAAAAATTGTTATCTTTGAATTGAGCTGTTTTAAAGAAAGTCACCTTGAAAATGTATTTATTTATGAAACTTTTATGTCTGTAGGCTTGCGTGAGTGGACATCTAAATGTAGCACAGAGCTGCTAACACAGAACTGCTGTTGCAGTGCTGAGCAGCACCCATAAAACTATAGGCAGTTCTATTCCACTGACTGAGCAATCAAAAACAATGTCAAAAGAGATACATGGTCTGCCAGAATGGAAATATACAAATAATTAAATTAAAATATACAAATAACATACAAATCTGGATTTTTTTTGGCCAAGCTGCATAGCTTAACTTGAAAACTAAAATCAGAAACACCTAATTTTTATGGAATAAATATGCAGATGTCATGAAATGATGGCTGAGGGGTGAGCACAGGGTTGTTTTCTGAGTGCTCCTAGCGAGTCTCTGGAGGATTTAATGGTTGAAGTGGGGGGAATGTTTTTTCTTCTGAGACATCAGGATGCAAGTTTCTGGTGCTGCTCACAATCTTATCCAAAATCATCATTTTTACATCTCTGAAGAAAAAAATGAACGACAACAGAATGAAAATTAAAAAGAACTATTTAAAAAATGTTTTCTACTATGTTTTAATTTTTCTGTTAAGTGTTAAAGCATCATTGGAAAATGTGTTTTCCTTCTTATCCTGCTTCTGTTTCTCATGCAATTTTTGAAAGTATTTGCCTTTTAGCCATGTTGGATTTACATAATTGACCCATCCAAGAGCTGAATTGTCTGTGGGTCAAACTTGAGTTAAAATATAATTTTTATTTTATTTTTTTTTCTAATATGACATTTTTCTAGGAATATTCTTTCCTTGCACTCAGCAAGCAGAAAGAACCAGCAGCTGCAGGATCATATCGCTGTGCTGAGCCCTGGAGTTTCACTGGTGCTTTGCTTAAAGGAAGTGGGGCAGTGTGGTTGTTTGATGTAGTGACAGAGAGAGAATCAGGAGAAGAGAAAAGGGACAATTTTGGAATGCAGGCAGGAAAAAAGAAATCTGAATCTTCAGCATTTCCATGTGCAGGCTGCCAATCCTGATGCTTTTGTGGAAAATGTTTGTTCCCTGCTCACTCTTTCCCTGTTGCCATAATGAATTAATCCTGGTTTGGGGAGTTAAGGAGGCTCCTCTCAGAGCTATGGTCGTGCTCATAGAATAACAAAAATTGTGATAAGAACAAAAAAAATTTAAAATAATAATAATAATAATAATAATAATAATAATAATAATAATAATAATAATAATAATAATAATAATAATAATAATAATAATAATAATAATAATAATATCTTTGTTTTGGTTTAGGAAGGACAGGATTGTGTGGAGCTGGTAGTGAGAAGCACACACCCTTTCTGATTAGCCTCTGTTCTCCTGGGGGTGGAAATCATAAAGACTTTTCAGTCCTAGACCTGACAGGCGAGTTCTTTCTTTTTTAATGTACCTTCCAGTGACAATTCCCCTGCCTTGTGGCCTCAGACCTTTGCTCTGAGTCTCTGCTCCTTTGCCAGCAGTGCTCTTGGGCTCATCAGCTCACTGAGTTTGGGCAGGTTAGACTCGACACTCACTCGTGTTTCAGTGGTTTCTCACAGTAGTTGTTTGATCAGGCTGCTGGATCTCTCTTTGATTTGTCATTCCAAGGTAAACTAGTAGAGAGCCTTCTGGAGGGCTGAACTGGAGCATGATCCTTGGTTTTGCATCTCTTGGCAGGGTTAATCTGTGTTTACATTTCATGAGGCTTCTCCAGCTCAGCAGTGTTGATCACTTTACAGCTGTGAACAAGCTGAGCCTCTGTCGTGGTTTTAAACCAGTAACTAAAAAAAACTTACCTAACCCCATTAACAAACCCCAAGACAGCCTCCCAGCTTTGCTGGGCCAGGATCTGCTGCTCCAGTTGTGCACGGAAGGAAAATCACCCAGGTACCAGGTGATGTGCCCAAGGTTTCTTGACAGTCTAATCACTGTTCCACACTAAACTGCTGGACTTAATTAGGGGTTTTTGCTTTAAGTGATATTCACTTTTGAATTCTCTCTCAAAATACTGTTCAAAATCTTCCAGGTTCATGTTTTCAGGTAAAGGCTCTGAAGAATATAAATTCCCTTCCTGCCCTGAAGTGCTCCCAGGCCAGGAGTGGGAAACAGAAAGGGCACAGCAGCACTGGGAAGTTGTTTCCTGCCTCAACTCATACACAGCCCATGGAAAAAAGGATGAACTATTAAACATTTTTCAAAATAATGCCCTTAATATAAGTTGTTTTTTTTTCCTAGGCATTTTCCTACTCCTTGTTTGTCTGATTATTCAAAGTGGGCTTTTTGTTTTTCCCGTATTTCAGAAGCTCTATTTCTGTGACATGTTTAATAGGAATGGCTTATTTGGAAGTTAATTTGAATTACAGCTTAATAGGATAAAGAGCATGTTTAACAATTTATAAGTATTGAAATTGGAACTGTGCATTTGGCCTGCCTGCTGTGCTGGGGAGGGGATGCACACACAGGATTTTTGTGACTAGTGGTGAAATGATGGAGGATGCTTTTATATTCCTGTGGGTTCTCTGAGCTCTGTGAACAAAATCCATATGATAGAAACAATGCTGGTTTTGCAATAAGCTTCCAAGTTCTGAGGCTTTCATTTATTGCTCAGTCATGATTATCAAACCAATAATAACGTTTCCCCACAGCTGTATAAAATAACCATATATGTCATATAGTTGTTTAATGACAGATATTTTAAAGAATTATTTTTTTTTCCAAAAGAAAAGTAATTTTCAAGTCTTCAGAGACTGAAACAGAGAAACTTGAGTTTTTTAGAAAAGCAGGAAGGTGAGAAAAAGGCTAATGGTAGAAAATAGCTGGCTTTCTCTGGGTGCTGGGTTAAGAAACTGAGCTCCAGAGATTGCTGAGATGTGGCAGGAGGAGCAGTGGTAGGTATTGATGCTTGGTACCTGGTAGGGGCCTGAGAAGAAATGTGAGGTAGACCAAATTCATAGTTAAAAGTGTTGGGAAAAGATTTAAAATCCAGAGACTCGTTTGGGAGTTTTCTCTGAAAATGTTCTGATTCATGCAGCAAGGATAAGAAAATTTCTAGTCCAGATAAATGCTTGGAAAGGTGGTAGAAAACTTCAAATATAGATTTTACTGAAACAAAAATAAACAATTCTCATTATGCTTCTGTCTTTCTGTATTCAAAGAAGAATCCAGGCCTTGATTGCTTCTTCAATTTGACTCAGAGAAAATATGGTCCCCTAACTGTGCCATGCTTTATCCAGGGCTCCAATGGTTCTGCTCATTCCCAAATAATTTCAAAGGGAAATTCTAGATAGTGGTCCAATATAATATGTGGAAATCATCTTTAGGAAAGAGAGGGATGAAAAAAACAGCTAAGTACTGAATATGGAAATGAAGTCTCTGATCACTGGGGAAAGACTCCAGCCTGTAACTGTAGGAATTCAAAGCTTAAGCAAAAGAAGGCAGAACTGCAATATGTTCTGAAGTGAGTGCTGAAATTCAAAGCTTACAGAGTGAGCAAGCAACTACCCCCCCGAAAATGTGGAGAGAATCTCTCATTCTCTTCCCACTAGACTGAGACTGGAAATAATGCAGTTCATCTCCTCGGTGCCATTTTGTTACCTTCAGCTCTGTGTCCATACCCTAGGCTAATAAAACTGTTCTTTTGTATTCTTTTTTTCATTAAAGAATTTACTGAGGACCAAAGTGGTCATTTCACATGGACAGCAGAATAATTTCAAAGACTAAGAAGAAAAATTGCACACAATTTTTTGCTCATTTCTCCAGGAGCTGGAAGTGCAGTGTAGATTGTTTCCAGCGCTGCCCGAGGGGGGCTGGGACAGACCATGAAGGCACTTGCTGGATTTAAAAGGCTTATTTGTGGAATTAGAGCTGAGATATGAAAAATGGCTCAGGGAAGGGTTGGTGCCTGTTCCAGGGCTATAAAAGAAATTCTGTTTCCTTTGAATAATGGCTCCAAATGGGAGTGGAGAGCTGCAGCCTGTTGTTCTCAGGTGATGGCTCTCGTGGGATGGAGGAGACTTCGTGCTTGGCATTGTCTCTGGGAAGTGAGGAGGAGGAGAGGAGGAGGAGGAGAGGAGGAGGAGGAGAGGGAGGAGTGATGCATGGCTGTGTTTGTGTGTTCCAGCAGCCCCTCTGAGAGCATTTCTGTGATACCTGGGAGTGAGCTCCAGGTGGTTGTTGATGGTCCCTGGCACCAGGGAAAGCCAGTTGTGCTGGGTTTGGGAACAAGAAATATCCTTAAGGGAAGGGCATGAATCTTTTTTTCTGTAAATAAAATATAAAAATGCAGTTTGTTAACTGAGAGTGAGGGGGAAATAGCATAAAAAGAGAAGAATGAAATATCATGTGCTTTATTTTTGATAATGCTTAGTGCCAAGAATTTTTTTTCTGCAGTAGTAAACCAGTGTGACTTACATTTCCATGCTCTATCATTCCAAACACATGGGATATTTCAAAATTCCTATATTAAAAACTTTCAGCCATGCAGAAGTGGAGGTTTTTAACATGTTCTTCATACCCTTGTGTCAGTTCCATTCACAGACATATGTTTGGGTGGCATCTGTATATCAATTACATATTCCAAGACTGTAATTAAAAGTTTGGGAAGTGTCGTAGTGGATACAGAAGCAACCAGTTTAGTTCTGCATGGCAGGAAATTCTGAGCAAAATGTCCCAGAGGGGATTTGGTTTGTGTTTCTTCATCAGGCCCTACAGCTCCAGACACAGGCTGATGTGCCTAGCCATATTTAACCATATTTAACTGGTGTAAATACAGGATGCTCTGGACACTGCCTGTGTTTTACTGTTGCCCTTTGCAACAACTCCTCAGTGTTTTCATTCTTCCTTTGTCCAGCTCCACCAGATGACTTGGTATCCTTATTTACTCCATTCTTGCATTTTACAGCAGTTGAGGAAAATGACTGAAACCTGTTCCTGGGTCCTTGGGTGGGGGTGCTGTGCCTGGGCTGATCAGCACCTGTTCATTGAATTAATTCTCTCTCAGAGGGACAGAAATATGTGGGAAGCCTTTGTCTCTGTGCCCCAAATCCTCCAGCCAGATCATTTTCTCTCCTTGATGCTGAACATGGAAAGGATCAAGGGAGACCTTGCACTGGGAGAATCTGCAAGGTGTGACAGGAGGATGTGATGATGGAGCAGTGTCCATCCCAAAAATGCCAGGGTTCTGGTGTTAGGGAGGATTGTGCTGTGTCCCTGAATCCCTCTGAGGCTCAGTGGGATCATTGCCTGCATCTCTGCTGGAGGAAAATCCAAGTGGAATCCAAGGTTTTTTTTGTACCTTGCAGAAGGTGTAGAGTGGAAGCTTGTGAGGTTTGCTTAGCTGGGGATGTTTCTCAGACAAGTATTATGACTGTTCATCAAGATAACTTAAATACAATCTCTGAGGGAGTTCATTTTAAGCAAAATGGAAGTAAAGTGACCAAAGGATAGCAGTCATTAATGAACCTTTGGCTTTATGAATTGTTGCAGTGTTTTAGCAGAATGGGAGCTGTTCAAGGGGAAAAAAAAAAAAAATCCTATTTGCCATTATTTACCCCAGGTGCACTTTGCTTCTGATCCCTGTGTAGTTGTTTAAATAGAATAGATTTGTTTACAAAATAATACAAGGTTATTTCATAAATCTTAGTTACTGTACTAAATTCAATAGGTTGGAGAAGAAATTATGATGTTTTCTGCTTTTATTATGTGACTTTAATGTATTTTCTTTCTTGTCCCCTCTCCAGCTTAAGTGAGCTGTAAAATGACTTATGTGCATGTGACATTCTTCTTCTGCATGTGACAGACATGGCTTGTCCTCTTTCAGTGACCCAAACCTGACCATTTATTATTTCAATTATTCAGTTTATTGTTTCAATCATAATTTTGGTCTATTTGGAACCAGTTGTTAATGCAGCACTGCACTATCTGCTCAGATATTCCTAAAGTGCAGGATGGGAACTGAAGCCTCTTTCTTGGACTCCTGAGATACCTTGGCTGATATTTTCCTGTAGCTCTTCTTCTCTTACCACATTCTCTTATTATCTTCTCATCCTTATCAGTTCCTCACTGAAGCGTTATTATACTAAAAATATCTATTTTTAATATATTACCAGGCAAACTTTTCAAGCTCCTTCAGAGCTCTAAAAACCTTATGCCTTTGAACTACTTTTGCCACAGTAGTTTTAATGAAGCTACACAGAACAGGGACCACGATTCCTTTAAACATCAGCATTTCTTGACAGAATGGAAAGATGAATAGATGAAATCCCTTGGAGGCCATAGAACTTTTCCCATTAATTGCAATGATTTTGGATGGAAACCACAGAAAGAGAAGAAATGAGTGTAACAATATGTATAATTGGATGTATAAAGGGATGCTAGTAGGAGTTCTGTGCAAAATTCTTTCTCTCAGGAGTAAAGGGGCTGTGATAGGATGCCTGATCCCTGGGCAAACAGCACGGTGCACTTGCAGAGTGGAAGTGCTGCTTTTCAGAATATTATTACAAACAGACCCTGTAAAATTTGTGTTGATGAAAGCCCTTTGAAATCGTGTTGCATTGTACCAGGGATGAAGTATAGCAAAACTATTTTTTATTATTCCTAGACGTATCAGTATATTAATTGGCATTATCTAGAAACAGGAAAAAATGCTTTGTAAGAGGAAATAATACTGGATTTTTCAGGTAGTGCTGTTGTATTTGGTCTTTGACAAATCCCACTGAATATTTTTATATTATTGATGGTTTGATATATTTATGGAATAGACAAAAACCTCTTTTTCCTCATCTATTAATAACTTGCATAATTAGGAAAATAAATATTTTAGGATGGTTTGAAGGTCAATTTTAGTTCTGCACATCAGAGAGTGGGCACCATTAACCTGGGTGTGGACTAGCCCTGGAAGAGTTGCTAATCATCCCACTGATCTCACAGCTGCTGAGAGCTGTCTCCTGCACAGTTCTCCAGTGTGGTTTACAGTGTTTTGATGGATGGAATCAGTGTTGGTAATGTGATATAAACTCATGCCACAAACCCAGGAGCTGACAGCAATTTGCTGTAATTTGTGTGTGTTGCATCTTGTCTCTTTGGTGTGTCAGGGTGTTCTCTTACTGACCTTCCAGAGATGTTAAAACAAAGGGGATAAGCACATGCTGTGTTTTTTCTGAAATTTTAGTCTTTTTTGGCCAGTGGTTCAGTTCATTACATGTCACTATCACAGGATTATTCTGTCCCTTTTGATACCAGGCAAAGAATAAATGTAAAATGTATCAGCCAGAACCACTGAACCAGGTCTGTAGTCTTTGGCCAGTGGTGCTGAAAGATAAAGTGCTATGTTTACAATTCCAATTGAAAAAGTTTATTGAAGTTACAGAGGAATTGCATTGATTTCAGTACATTGGTTTGAGTGAAAACAGACTCTTAGGACAAAAAAATATAGGCTTAAAACAATGCTAGGAATGATATTTTGAAACCCCTAGGCAGTATTTGAAACAGGAATCACCCTCTTGCTCAGTTACCCCAGGGCCTCCCTGATAGCCCAGGAGACTGGGAACTATTTGAATTTGAGACAAAAACATGATCTGTAATTCCTGTGCTTAACACAAGGCCTGGCCATCAGGAATTGTTTCTGAAGATGTACAGGGAAGCTGTGGCTGTGATTAATAGATGGTTCCAGGCTGTTTTAGTGTAACAGTGACTGTGCTATAAACAGGACTGGGAAAAAATGATTACCTTTAATAGGGTAGCAGCTGTAAGAGTGCCCTTATATTAAGTGACTTAATGAATACTGATCTTGAAGCAATAAATCAAAATGCAAACAATCTACTCTAATCAAGTAAGCAGAATATTTCAGATACCTAAATTATATTAAATGAACACTTCAATCAAGGTCCGTACCTGCACGTGTTCTTATGTTTAATTTAGTTACTGTTTGTGTAACATCACTTTTAGGATATATAGATTGAACACACACTTGTTTCTTCTTTCTTTTTTCTTGGTTTTGTGTTTGGGGTTTGTTTTGGTTTTTTTGTTTGTTTGTTTGTTTGACATGAAGAAATTGCTTTGCAGAATAATTAACAATCCTGTCCTGGTACTGAAGGGATTTCTTCTAAAGAGTGATCAATGAGGTTACTGTGAAAGGTGTTGCAGAAGTTTCTTCAGGTAATTTCTTCCCTAAATGTCTGCATTTACAAATTGATTTGGTGGAAATATGTGTGAGCACACTGCATGTGTGTGTGTGTGTGCCAGGCCTGTGCACACCCAGGGCACGGCAGCAGCTCCTGCCAGGGCAGAAATAAACAGTGCCAGTGCCATGCTTGGCTGGCAAACCAATAGCTGTGCTCACACTGGAAATACATGATGTGGAAATTAAAAGGAAATGACATTTTGTCTGCTGAGGTTCTGATTCTGGAGTCCCCTGTGGGATTCTGGGTGTGTTTGTCACAGTCCCAGTGCAGGTCCTGGCCCTACAGACATCCCTGGCATAAAAAGGGGGAGTTTCTGCAAAGAATTCACAATGCAAAGTCAGAAGTGTCTTTGTAAGGTGCTGGTCTCACCTTGTTATGTAAATATTTGTCCACCTTGTCTTTTAGTTTATTTACTGAGCAAATCCCACACCTGCAAGCCAGAGGGAGACAGTGGTCCAGAGGGGCACTCGCATTTCTGTTCAGGCATTGCCTGAAAATCCACCACTGAAGAATTAATAACCATCTGTTAGATTTTCTTGACTTTTACTTAGTGTTTGTTGGTTCCATTTGTTTGCTTGGGATTTTTGTGGGGGGTTTTTTTGGGATTTTTTTTAGAAGTGGAAAATAATACCTGTGAGACATCTGTAGCTGATTAAAATATTCCAAGCTTCTCAGTATTTGACTCTTCCCTTGATTTTGGGAACAGATTGCTGGTTTCACCTGAAGAATCATTCATCTCTGGTTCCTGGTGTCTCTAGTTTTGTCTGGGATTGGCTTGATCTGCTGCTTGAGAGTTTCCCAACAGCAATCTAGATTCAGAACAGTGGAAATGGAAAGAATCAAAAGCCAGTTCCATTTTGTAGGCAGGCTAATGGAACTCTCATCAGGGCTGTGAGCAGCTGGTGAAGGTCTGCACTGTCTGCCAGCAGGGTAAGGAGGATGGAAATGCAGCTCCAGGAGCTGGGCTGTCCTTGGATGAAGAGACAAGAGAAGGGGGTGTTGGAGCCCAGGGTGTGAGTGCTCCCTGCAGCTGCACAGGCTGGGAACAGGAGGCTGTCACGAGGAAATCCAGAACAGCTCCTCCTGGACTAGGCAAGCACAGAGCTCCTCACAAGTACCTGCTGAGCTCTTGGCTGCCTGAGACACCTTTATATTGGCCCAAAAGTCAAAATAAATGGGATCAACTATAGTTGGTCCAACCTCTATGGCTGTGGCTGTCCCTAAACACGACACTTCCATGAGATGCCCTCGTGTAGATGTGTGGATGTCAGGGCTGGCACTCAATGTATTTAGTTAAAAACACCTTGAAGAAAACCGTGGAGCTGCACTGAACTGATTTTCCTGTGTATCCAGCCCTACAGATATGAAGCATAAGGGAACTTGAGGCTTTCTGTTTTGTTTTGAAAAATAATTGTTGCTGTTGTCCGGTGCCAAGGCACCAGCCGGAGTTCAAGCAGCATCTGGATGATTCTGCCAGTCACAGGAGTTTGTTTGAGAAGATCTGCAAGTACAGGGGCCTGGACACAGAGATCTTTGTATGGGTCCCTTTTTATTCTGTTCCTAATACTAGTTAAACTATTTACACCAAGGGTTCAGGCTGTGATTTATGTCATACTTTGTACTAAAAACTGATAGATAACTTTGTTCTGGGAGCAGAGCTGCTCCTCAGTTCTCCAGACTGCAAATCAGATTAATCCAAACTGGAGAACAGTATAAAAGTATCCACTAAAATAGCCCAACTTTTTAGCTTTCATTTGTATTAAATAAAAGATGCAACCATCAGGCACAATTTCCAGTACTGTAAACTCTGAGAGTCCCTTTCATGTCACTTCTGAAAGTTGCTTACTTCCACTTGAAAAAAAGAACAGAAGCTGTTTTACAGCTTTTAAAGGGATGTTTCTGCAGGGCCCAGAGCAGGTCATGGTGCAGGGAGTGGTTCCTGTGGAGCCTCTCAGTTTCTGGGCAGTGATGCTGATGTTGCTGCAGCTGACAGGGAGCTTTTAGAGCCAGTCTGGGGAGGTGGAAAAGGCCACGGGTTGGAATCTGCCATTAAAAGTGTCTCTGTTTTGTAAAAGCTGCACATCCTTTATGCTCTCATGATGGAATTCTCCCTAACAGATAACACAGGCCAAAAGGTAAAAATGTTACCATAGGAGGGAATGCAGGTTAGAGTGTCTTTATATTTGCTAATCCTTTTATTCTCTCCAGATTAAAATCCATTAAAAAAAAACAAACCCAAAAAACAATAGATCACTTACTGGAGTTACTTCCCTTTTGTGGTTTTTATGATCAGAAGTCACACATTGCTTGCCAACATGATCTTTCAAGGTGTTTCAGCACAGTGAAGTTTTCTGTTTATTTGAGTAATGCATCCTGAACTAATCCCTTGGCACATGTCCTTTGTGGCACAAGTGTTGGCTGCTTTGCTGCTGCTCCCAGGGGAAAGACCAGCATGATAATTGTGCAAATAATCCTGAGAAGAGACAACTTCTTCATGTCTAGGGCCTGGTGCTCATCAGTTTTATCCTAAAAGAGAGGTAAAGTCCTTGGCATGTACAGAGATCCCACCATTAAATAAACTTTAGCTGGTTCTGTGGACACCTCTCTGTTTCAAAGCAGAAATCCTGAGATTTTCAATTCAGAATCCTGAGGTAAATCAATGTTAAATGAACATTGCAGAGTGTGGAGCTGAATTTTCTGTGCTGGCTGGGGGTGTGCTGTGTGCCCACAGAACTCTGCCTCAGTCCTGTACTGCTGCATCTAAATGAACATAATTCATTGCTTTCAATAAAATGGGATTTTCATTAGTGTTTTGCCCAGCAGATACATTTGTTTCTAAATTGTGTGGATTTTTTAACTTGGTGGTGTGTAGAGTGGCTTTTTTCTAACTCTCTCAAAGGATGGCTGGGGGGAACAAGTTAGGGAAGGTTTTCAACAAATTTTTCAAATTTGTTGCATTGCTGTAATTATTTGACAGACCAAGTTATTGAATGGGATTGTGAATATGTGGTTTGGGGTTTTTTGTATTTTATGCTTTTGTATTTTCTACTGGCTGCATTGAAAATGGTTATTTCTGCTGAATTTCAATATTTGAAATTTAAAAAGTCCTGTCCCTTCTCAAGTAAACCCTTTGTGAGAGAAGGGAGAGAAGTTCTCAAAGGAGCAGTTTGTGGTAAATGACAGCACTCAGGTTGGAATTGTATTAAAAAGGTTCCTTTTCCTCATGACTCCTCAAGCCTGATTCAGAGAACCTGGACAGCAGACAGAAGAATGTACCTGTCAGGGTAAAAATCCTCTGCTAAATTTTAAAAGTTTAAAAATTTTAAAAATTTAATATAAAAATATTTTATAAATAAATTTATTTATAAATAATTTATAAACAATTAAATTTATAAATAAATAAATAAATAAAATAAATAAATTTATAAATAAATAAAATTTTTAAAAATTTTGTTTTATTTTTATTTTTTTCCCAACCATTCCTTCATTGTTTTAAAAAAATCTCCATTGAAATGATGGCAGATGGAAAACAAAAATCCTAGTAAGGTGATGGGAACAGATGCTGAACTTCAATCCCTTTGGATGCATGAATTGCCAAGTCATCCAGAAAGTTCCTCCTGAATAAGAAAGGAAGGTCTGCATTCTCTGTGTGGAGTCTCCATTTGTTCTGTCTCGGGGTTTGCCCAAGGCACAGGGGGTGAGAGGAGGCTGTGTGCCTGGAAGGATATGGGGATGCTTTAATAATCTGGTTTTCTATCGTTATAAACCCAATACTCTTTATTGATTCATGCAAGCCTCAGAGATTCTTTTCCTCTGAAGGAAAGAGAACTTAATGAAAATACATCATTTGGCAGGAAGGATGTTTTCTGTTCTCACCTCTCTCTTTTTTTTCCTTATTCTAGTAGTTTTAGCAAGTGTAAGGTTGTGATACTGATTAGCCTGGCAGCTAAAAGGGTAATGGTTTCTTTCTGAATGTCTGAGAAGGTGGCAAATAATGCAAACAGAAAAGCAGCTTGAAGCAATTAGGTGATTTAGTCTGGAATAAAGGGCTGCAAGTATTCTCCTCCAGGAACACACCATCCCTGGAACAAGTTACAGATTGAATACAGGCCCCAGGAGATTTTCACTTCCATTATTGTTCACCTGTGCATCCGAGGAGCTCATAAAAATACTATTTCTGGGAGGGAATCTCACTTCAGTTGTATATCAATATACATGTTACCTTGATAGAAATAACATTCTATGCATAACACATTAAATAATTCAGGTGTTTTAAGTAAAACTGTTTATCTGAAAACTCAGCAGGTTTGCAGATTGGTGTCACAAGCCACTGAAGAAATAGCATCAAGCAACTCATTTTATTCTAATAGTAATTTTATTTCTAACTTGGCTCAGATGAATAAGGGGAATTGAAAGTGTTGCAGCTACCATATCCCTTTCCTCTCCCATTTTCTCTTGAATCATACATGAAATTTTAAAAAGACATTTTCTACACGTATGTACCCGTTAAAATGGTAAAAGTTGAAATTAGAATGATACTGTGAGCAGTGACTAGTTATAAATTCCTTAGGCTGAGAGTTTGGGAGTCAGGCATTTGCTTAGGCTGAATTGTAATTGCTCATCTTGTCATAAAAGACCTTTTTTCCTTCACTCCAACCATATTTATTTATTCATTTCTAGACTATTCCAAAGTGGTTTGTTATATCAATTTGGTAGGGTTTGTTCTATCCATTTATCTTTTCTAATATTTTCTAAGCCATTGTTCAGTTTGCTCTGTGGTAGGTGCTGGAAAAATCATTGAGTCCTTACAAATTAAAATTGTATTTGGTTGCAAGACCAGTGCCCTGAGGAGAAGGCTGCACCGGCTAGACCTTGTTAGAACCACCAGAAAATTCTACAGATTGGTGTCTTTTCAGAAGTTTTCAATGACAGGAAAAGTTTTGTATTTTCTTTGGCACCAAAGTTGATCAAATAAATTCAGAGGCAATCCAGACTTTCTTGTTTCTAGAGTTTATGAACTACAGGGGCTTGTGGTAACTCCATTCATGGTTCTCAGCATGAGGAATCTCAAATTTTACTGTGCTTCAAAGGAAGCATTCTCCAGCAATAACCAGAGCTGGCTTTTACCCACAGCCCCAGCAAGAGCAGATATTTAATCTGTGTTGGTTGTTTCACCTCCTGGAGGAGATGGGGGTGAAGGTGAGAGGCTGATTAACCCAAAGGACACAAACAGAGGTGTTGGTATTGTTAATCCTTGGTTACTACAGAGAACAGCTGCGTAGGTGAGAAACAGGGAATCAGGGTAGAACTTGCAGCCAAAATGTAGATAAAATCCAGTATTTTATACACTGACCTCACATCTGCAACGAGGGAAACCCAAACACACCAACAGGAGCTGTGAAAACACGGAGGAAAGAGGCACTGAGGCTTTGCTGAGTCAGGACTGTTAATACAGCAGAAGTCTGACCTAAAATCAACTTGACTACAGAAACAGTGGGTGCAGGTTGTGCCTCACCTCTTCACCAGCTGTGGGATCTTTCTGTCTGCTGGAGAAGGAAAGGGAAAGGCTCTCAGAGCTGTGCCACACACTTCATTTATCTGCAGGGGCCAAAGGACTCCCATGGGCCCAGCCAGCAGCAGTGAAATCAGGCTCCTGGGGACCAGGCAGAGAATAACTCCAGAATAAACAGCATGCAAGACCTTTTAAAAGTGAGCTCTTTATTAGCCACTGATCCAGCCTGCTGGGTTTATATTCAGATACAGGACCTGATTCATCTACCTCAGTGTATACATCTCTGATTTCAAGCTGCATTCATGACTTTGTTGCAATTTGAAATGTAAATTAATGTGCCACACGTAACCTTCTAACTATTTGTGTTTCTTGCTGGTTTGAAATAATTTGCTGTGGCATTTGGATGTATGGAAATAAAGTATTTTAAATGCCATAAAATGATACACAGGTAAAATACTATTTAATGGTAGTTGCAAGTGATTTGGTGTTGATGTTTAAGGATGTATTTGTGGATGTAGGTAGATTAAAAAATAGTTCAACACAACATGAATGAAAGGGAGAATGCTTATTCTTCTTGTTACCTACTACTTTTATAGATAATTTATGTCTTGTTTACCACTCCTGTACAAAGAAAATGAATGGAATCCCTCACTCAGCATGTCCTGGGATTTGGGAATGGGACCCTTGAACAGCTGAAAAGGGGATTTGTGTGTAGGCTGCTGTGCTTCACTTCCTTTAGAGCCTTCCCTGTGCTTTCCAGCGCAGAGGGAAATGTTTCCAAAGGGGAAACACGGGTGTTCCTCTCTGTTAGAGCCACATCCTGCTTTGGCAGTGCTGGAGTTGGTGCAGGGCTGTTGGATTTAGGATGGGAACAGTGCTGGTCACACGTGGAGGCTTCAGCTGGTGCTGAGCAGGGCTTGCACTGAGCCCTGGCAGTGAGGAGAGGGAACACAGGAGGCTGAGAGGGGGCACAGCTGAACCCACCCATCCCAGGGAATGTTCCAGAGCACTGGGCACCATGCTCAGCTAGGAGATAGCTCAGGAACTGGCTGGGCACTGCTCAGTGGGGAGTGACTTGCTCATTTGCAGCTCTTCTTTTTCTTTGGGGTTGATTTCTCTCCCTCCTTTCCTCTCCCTCTCCCTCTCCCTCTCCTCTCCTCTCTTTTTTGATATTTTTTTGTTTTATTTTTAAACTTTTCATTACAGTTTCTTATTCTGTTTCAGTTATTAAATATTTCTGATCCCAATTAATGCTTTTTCCTGCTTTTACCCCCGAATTGTCTCCCCCATCCCCCTGGTGGGGAGTGAGCAGGTGGCTGTATGGGATCTGAGTTGCCAGTGGGGTTTAAACCATGCCAGGCCAGGAGGTACTGAAATACTGAAATGGCTCACGGTCCTTGCTTTGTATCTAGACAGAGACCTCCTGCTCTGCATTGCCTTTCAGATTTGAGAATGTGTTTGGTTCAGCTCTGGAGTTCTTCATGGGAGGGCCAACAAGCAGGGAATTGTTTGTCATCATCCCACTGACAGATTGCTGCCTGTGCTTCATTCCCACAGTCCAAACACGGAGTGAAGTGCTGGCAGGTACAGCTGGGCTGATTTTCAGCCCAGGGCTCTTTGCATGTCCTGCCCAGTTCACTTCAGCAGTGCCACAGCTCCCTGTGACTGGGGGCAGCAGCAGCAGCTCCTCGAGTGTCTCTGCACACGCACCACAAGGGCTTCACAAGTTCAGGTGTCTTTCATCTCCCAGGCTCCCCATCCCATTTTGAGATACAAGATCTAGCCTACTTTCATTTTCTGCCTTTTCTCACAAAAGTACTCTGTAAAAAGCCTTTATTTCCACTCTGATGCAGCCATCCTGCCTTCTAAAATTACCTCTGCTTCCATAAAAAAAAAGGACATTTCCAAGAAGTGCAGTTGCATGAATTGAAGCTATGGGTGTTTGGAATGAGTAACACTGGCTCTTTGTTTTCAGCAGTGTTTGAACATTGCAGAACAATCCTGACTGTGGTGTATAATGTCCTGATCCTCTGATGCTGTTGTGAATAGTCCTGTTCTTTCTCCTTTGCCAAAATTGGTTTTTCTGGGTATTAATTTTCTAAATGTCTGTGTTTGGTAATAGAACTTTCCACACAGCTAATTTTCTCTTTATATTCCAGCATTAGATGTGTTTTAGTACTCTGGCTTGTGCAGTGGGTTTGTGTTCCCTGGCTGTGACAGCCCTCTGACCTGCTCAGGTCAACTATTCACTGCCACACTGTGGGTTTTCTACAGAGATGTAATTAATACCTCATTTCACCTGCCATGCCAAAACTTCCACCTTGCTTCACTGTGCAATGGGATACCCATTAGGAGGTGAAATCTTAGGAATTTATTTCAGTCCCCTCTTTCAAAGATTTATCCATTTTTGACATGCTGTCCAGTTCCTGCTGCCAAAATGTCTTCCAGCAGTAAAAATCTGCTATTAGCTGGCTGCAGACTTTGGGGAAGATGCTTAGATTTTAGAGTTTGTGACGTTATCAGTAACAAAATGATTTGAAACTTGCTGCACACTTCAGCTATTAATAATGATTTGATCAGTTTTGTCAGTGCCTTAATTTGCCATGTAGATAAAAATCCCTTACATTTGTGTCTATCAACTGTGGGCAGCTTTCTGCTCGTGAGCCTGACATTTTATACTGTCAAGCTATGGAATTTATTTTTCTTTTTCTGTATACTAAGGAAAGAAAATCATTCTGTAGGTGAGATTCTGTGCCCTGCTGGGGTCCCAGGCATGCTGCACTAGCAGCAATAAAGCTCTTCCATGTTGCCACACCTGAGTAAAGAACGCAGCAAAAATCATTGTCTGTGGCACAGGGCTGTGAGCAAAATATTCCATCAAGTTCACAGAGCAGCAGCTATGGACAAACTCATCAAAAACTGTAACACTGCAGGAGATAATGGAGGAAAAACTGAAGCCTGGATCTCAAATGACACCCATCCATGGCAGAAATGAAGGCAGGCAGCTGCTTTGTTAGATTTCAAATCTTAATTTGAGTGACTTGTTTTGTCTGTGCTTTGTCCTCCACTGCAAATACAATTTTAAATATGAAGTGTCTTTGAGAGAAGGAGTTCTCAAAGCTGATAAAGATTTGACGTTAGACAGTAAATATGAGTTCTTTGTAACTTCCCTAGCATGAACTGGTAACATTTGGAATGTTTCTGTGTAGGCTAGGTTATATTCCCATAGATGAAATATAGTTTTTAGCAGCCAGCCTAGGGGGTTAATGTTTGGCTGTCACCACAGCAGACTCGGGGACCCACCTTTCCTTCATCCAGTGGAAAGCTCCTGCATTTCCTTTCAGTTTTAAGGCTGTGCTCCTCAGTCCTCCTGGGATATCCCAGGTGGGAGTGCCACCTCTGTGAGGATCCTCACAGGAATAAAGGAACCAGCTGAGATGAGCAGAAACCCAAACCAAAACCCACAAACCTGCAGCAGCTTTGGAGCACTGACACTGCTCACAGGGATTCCTAATTTAGTCCACTGGCAAGCTGCATTAATATTTTGTCTAATTCTTAGGTAAAGGTAGACCAAATTTGGCTTTCCATTTCTCACAGCAAAAAAAAAAGATACATTCAATACTTTAAAAATATCACATCATTTATTATGGTGAAATCAAGCATTGGACACAGTGGTGAACAGATAAAATAACTGTCTTGAGAACTCATTGAAAGTCAGATAGGACAGGAATCAAAATATTCAAATTACTTCCAAGTGCTTTCGTTTATGGTTGGATTTACTACAAAATACAATTTAAATAATCTGCAAAGTCTTTATCTGTTTTTGATGCCAAAGCTATCACAGATCTCTCCTGACCCTCCCCTGGTACGAAGCTGTGATCTTGCTGTAGAAACATTGATAGAAATCAGTACAAAGGTGTTACTCTGTATGTGTGCATTTGTGCTAAATACCTGATTTAAATTTTATAATATTGTAAGAATTTACTTATTTTTCCTTCTTCTTCTGCACATTTGGCAAACAAATTTATTTCCTTTTTCAAGGTGCACAATGTAGATCTCTCCCTCCAGCCCCAAACTGAACTAAACCCATCAGTTGTTACAACACCAGTCCATGTAAATAATTTGGGCCTGGATTATGTGAAGATAATATAATTATGATAGTGAGAACTTTTCTGCCTCCCTTTTTATACTTAAAAAGGTTCTTCCAGCTGATTTTTACAACCTAGATGATTCATTCCTCATCTTCTTTTATTATCCCTTAACATTGTTTGCAGATTTTTGTCTCTGTTGCTGTTACTGATAAGGAATTTCTTTAGACTGGGTTGTGTTTGCATCAGCAAGATCTGTTAAATTCATTATATACACTGCTAAAAAGAAAATGGAAAATACATACTTATATTGGTTCCAGGAACTATAAATTTATTTGAGCTATGATATTATTTCAAAGTGATTTCTTGTCCAAGATAAAATTATTTTAAAAACACGTTCTATTCTTAAAATAGTTGAAAAGGTATTTTCAGTAATAAATTACTATGACAGCAAAAAATAGCATAAATAAAATCTGAACCTGATGAAGAGAAAGGAGGAAACAGGGTAATTTAGAAGTGAAATTATTCTGGAGCTGATCTTTAAATATTTCCAGGGAAGGAGCTTGCTGTGGGATTTGAAGCTGCAATGCTTCAGGCAGCTGTAGAATCGATCTCTCTTCAGTGCCACTGGATTTCAGTTCCTTACTTTGTAATGTGTAATTGTGTTTCCCAGAATTTTCTCCTCGATGATGATGATGAAGGATCAAAAACAGTGGTGGTGTGCACTTTTGAGCAGTTTATAGGCAAACACAGCTATTCAGAATGTTTTATTTCAATAGTGTCCTATACTGCCTTGCAGTGTGTGTGTTGTGGAGCCTGGTGCACGTGTGTTCTTGCTGTTTCTGAGCTGAATTCACATTTTCTACTTACTCTGGGACAGAGGTGAATTTTGTTCACAGCTGTTGCTGCCTCCTCTCACATCTTGTTCCTCCTATTGAAGGGAAGGCTTCCTTAGCTCATGATTTTCATTCATCCTCTGGATCCTGAGCACATGACCGGAGCGTCTTTCTAAGGAGCAGCGTGGTGAAAGCAAAGTTCTTTCACCAGCAGTTGTTTTGGAATTTTGTTAATGCCATCAAACTTCTCAGGCACAAATTATTCAGTTCTGTGCTGAATAATGAGCTCAGCTGAAGCAAATTTGCTCCTTGTAGAGCTGCCATGTACAGTGAAGTTCTGCTCCGAGGAGCTCGTTCAGAGCAGTGTGAGCCGCAGCTTCTGGCCTCACACCTTAAAACAAGGTGCTGACATCTCCTCTTGGACTCAGGGGGAGGATTGGCTTGAGAATCAAATAATTTTAACGGGATGGTGTCTTGCTAAGTGGTTTTTTGTTGTTCCGGGTGTTGCCTGATTGATTGCAGCATCAGCCAGGTGAAGTTCTCACCTGAGCCTTTCCTGGGGCTTTCCCTGTGGCTGTGTGGGGAGCACTTGGCGAGAGGGCAGGATGGGTCATTTTGGAATGGGTGGAAGTTTGTGGTATGTTTTTGCTGGTCCACAGGCACATGCACAGCCTGTGGGGTTTTGTTTGTGTCGCTCGGTCTCGGGGACCTTTCCTGCAGGGACAAAACTGGTACCTGGCTCAGCACTGGGAGTGGTCCTGAGAGGGGATGAGGGAAAGCATCCTGTGTGCACAGTGCAGGCAGCAGGGACCCCCCGGCCCCAGGGCTGTGGCTGCAGTGGGGAAGGGCCAGGGGAGCCGAGGGGAGGCAGGCAGCAGGTGGAAGTGGCCCTGGTGACAGCAGGGAGGATTTATGTGCCATCAGGGTGATTTGCCTGACAGCACGCTGCTCCCTCCCGAGCTCCGCGCTCCGAGGCACCGCATGGATCTGTCACCTTCCCCGGGAATGAGGCAATAATTTACACTGGGAACACTGCTGGGAAAGGCGATGGGAGAAGGAAGGTGCCATTCAGCACAAAAGCTGACAAAATCTGATTGTTAAGTACCAGTCAGTACATTAAACTTCGTATCTCTCTAAAGAGCGAGGAGGGAGAGAAATAGCTTGTATTACACAGAGACATGTTACAGGAGACAAATGCCAGGTGAATACTTTATAAAACTGCTGTGCTTTAAAGCATTTTCCAGTCAACAGCCTGTCTT
Source organism: Parus major (assembly GCF_001522545.3). NCBI lineage: Eukaryota > Metazoa > Chordata > Aves > Passeriformes > Paridae > Parus > Parus major. Next base: position 3,625,328 of record NC_031783.1, read on the forward strand.
TTGTCTGCCCTTCGTTGTGACAGCTGCAGTGTGCCACAGACCTTAAATCAACAAAAAGCTGTGGAATATCCTGCTCTGGCTGCTTGGCAAAGGGCTGCTCTTCAGATCTGCCTTCCTTAGGGAACTTGGCTCCCCCAGCTCCCCTTCTGCCTTGACTGCACTGACACTTGCAGTTTTGTTTGCAAATTTGCTGCCAGTTGAGGAAAATGGCACCCTGGTTAATGCAATTCTCAAACAGACATTATGTAGGCAAAAAAAAAGATTGGCAGAAGTAGCAATGGAAGGAAAGAAGAATTGAAATCCTGATTATCAAGTGGAGAGAGAATAATCAGAGCTGGCAAGCTGTGATTTGAGGGCAACACTTGGAAGCAGAGGGAATGTGGCAGAGGAGAGTTTGCCAGAAGCCTTCGTGCCCTTAGGTGGAATGTTGTGTTTAAAAGGTGTGGAACAGTTTCAAATACAGTCAGAGACTGGGCTCAGGGTTTGTTCTACTGATGGTGTAAGCAAGCAGGGACATAGCAATGGCTTGTGGATGGTTCTTGAGGAGAATATTGTTTCTGTAGAAGCTTTTTCTCCTGGCACTCTGTGCTGGAGATGAAGGACTGTGCAAAAAGGCTTGGTCAGAAACACCTGTGAACAAGCAGAACCTTCAGAACTGAACTCAACTTTTTTTGTCATTCAGACCAATCTAAGAATCATTAAAATACCACCTGAAACCAAGGTTCTCAGCTAAGTACCACTCTGGAATTGGAGGGATTTTTAAAGCATGGCAATTTGCAGTAAGCTGGGACAACTATTAATTGCTCCAGTCAGAATGTGTCTTGTTTCTTATGAAAAAGGAATAATTTGTTCTGCCAGTTTACATCATGTTTTCATTAGGTTAAAAACATGGTCAAATGTGGGGTAGGATTAGGAGCTTGAATAAAATATGTAGGTTATCCCCCTTTTTAGTTTACCTAGAAACACAAAGGTTGAAACTAAGATTTACTTTGTCCTTGTCTACCAGGTTGAAATAATTAACCTGAATGCCTTAAACATAAAGATTTTCTCATTTGGTTCTTAATTTCTTGTAAAAACTCCATTAATACTTAAATTTCTCCAATCTCTAGTGGAATCTGTTAATAGCCTTACACAGTGCCAAGGAAAATCATTGGTGCAGTGTTTAGAAATGGAGTTAAGTCAAATGTTACACTAGTCGCTCTTTGTTAAAATAATTGACATCTTGATTTATTATATAAGAAACCTTCATTTATTTGCCTTTCCTGTAAAGCTTTTCTCCTTTTTTTTGTTCCTTTGGAGCTCCCTTAAATGATTGGTGTCATTCAGGCAAAATTTGCCCATTATCAAATCTTCTTTTTTATATTTTTTTATATTTTGGAAACAAGAAGATAAATTATTTCCTTGACTGCTTTTCCACAAATTGCAGCAGTGTGTGCTTTCTTCCTGCCACATCCTGCCCCCACTCTGAATCCCAGTGTTCATATTTAAGTCTCTAATGGGAAAATCCTTCTTTGTGTGCTTTCACACCTTTTTGTCATTCAGGGAATTTTTATGCAGGTGAGATGAGAAAAAAAATAACCAACAAACAACTTTCAATTATCTTGTGTTACTTTATGTTTAAGTCACCATTATGGATCTAATTGTGGTCTGTTTGCTGCTTCATGTTCTGGTGAATTGGCTTTGGGGTCACAAACCACATTAGCTTTTTCAGCTTAAGCATCAGAAAACATAAACCTGAAGCTTGAAATGATATTTTTAATCTCAGAAAAATAGCAGTGATTTCGTTCATGTGTTTTTCAATCAACAGCAAGCAAATCAAATCTCCATGCTGGCCAAAAATGCTTAGCACAATTGCAGTGTGTGCCTATTGCTGAAAAAGTTAAATTACTTTTAAAAACATTATTAAACAAACACTCCAGAGATGCATTAATATTCCTGAAATGACTCAATTTGTGTGGGAGGTATTTATTACACACATTTTGCATACATTCCAGGTTCTGTGAACCTGTTCTGCTTTTATGAACATTTTTGCCTTAGGATCATATCCTGGAAGCCACAGGAGGATGTGCAAGCGAGGTGGGAGAAGAGTTACATCCAGTCTGTAGTGCTGACTTCTCTCATAACTACAGTCAACAGAGACAATAATGGCAAAAAAAGGCTCAGCTGATCTCAGTTTTCAGAACATTTCTTTTTTTTCTTTGTCAGCTTGATCTCCTGGTTTTGTGTTCTGTGCACTCTGCAGAGTGCTGTGTCCTGCTTGCTTTATTTTCTTCAGTTGGTTAAGTTCTAAAACCTCTGTAAGAAAATGCAATTGTATTGAGCAGCTGAGATCTACAAGCAAAGCTCCAGAGAGGTCTCAATATGTGTAATTTGTCATTGTTATTTCAATCTATGGATAGGAAATAGACTTTATTTTGAAATTCAGTTTTTATCTCTGTTGTCTTCCTCATTACCCAGCAGAATTTGTTGGTGGTTGTGGGGATGGGGAAAAGGAGGAGGTGTCCTTGTGTGTGCAGGGATTTCTTGGGGCTGTAAGGGATGAAAAATGTGAAGGCAGCTCCAGCAGCAGAGGGGAGGGGACAGAAATGCTGGATATTCCAGCTGTGCTGCAGTGGCACATCCCTGTTTCACATCAAGTGCCTCAGCAATCCCCTTGATTTTATTATTTGTAATACAATATTCGTATTGCAGACAGGGTTAGAATTAAGCACAGCTTAATTCTCAGTTTGGGGACTAAGGCCCCCAACGTGTTTATTTCCCTGGGATATATTTTCATACTCTCCTGGTTTACTTTTATATGTTATTATTTATAATGTAATTTCTGGACTGCAAACCTGAATTGTGCTTTTTAAAATTCATTTTCACAGGTTCAGAAATAAAACTCAGTGAGAAAAAACTGTGAAATGAGGCAGGCCAGGCTTTACAAATAGCAGAGTAATCCCAGACTGCTGTTTTACTATTTCCAAGTTATCTCTGCCTGGAGTAAGAACAAAACTCTTTAATATAGGGCTGCTCTCAAGTTTTATTAAACCAGTTGCTTAGTGTGAAATTAATTTGTTCAGGAAGGACTATAAATCAGCTGAGGTGAAAGAAAATTGATTTTTACACCACCTTTCACTTGTTGCACTCTTAGTAGTCTAAGCTTCATTAGACTCTTGGAGTGTTTATGGGTGTTATAAAACGTTTAACACTTGATGTATTGAGGTACTCAAAGGGGTTTCAGGCATTAGAGGATTATTTTGAGATTCCATTGCTGTCAGTGTGGTATTTGGCACATGGGGAAGGAAATGTGTGCTCTCTTGTCATTTTAGCCATAAATAGAAGTGTTTTGTCTGACACTACAGGACTGATATGTGCAGTGAGGAACTCCAAGGCTTGGAAACAGTGCTGAGGCATCAAAGGTAAAATTTGGTGTAAATAGTTCCACAAATATAATGGAAGTCACAAAAAGCATCTGGAATTGTGCAGGAATTCATAAGTGCTCCAGTCTGGTGGGTGTTTTGTTGTTGTGTTCCAGTTGTCAGTGCAGGTTCCCAGAAATGTGATATTTGAGGTGTTTCTCCCTGGCAGTGCATGTATAATTATACCTCTGTTATAGCACACATGCTGACATGGCAGCCTTTTGCCATGAAATAAAAGAACAAGGTAGAAAATACAAAAAGTACTGAGAAATCCAATCCTGAGACACACAGCACAGTTCACTTTTAAGTTTAAAAATTTAGCAGTGCAGTTTATTACTGTGTGTTCAGGACTTTTTTAGGAATGCAACAGGTTTTATGTGCAATGGCAGTAATTTTCTTTCAGACTGTGTAGTAGATGTGTGCTTTCCTAAAGCCAAGTGATTTATGGAATAAATGGAATAATGGTGTGTTGGGTTTGTGGGTTTGAGCTTTTGCCTCCTGTACAGCAGTTGGTATCAGTGCATTGCTAAGGGAAGTTTGGAAAATACATCCAGAATGCTTCCATGTAGTGCAAATCCTCACTTAATGTGTTTTTGGAGGGGTGTTAGAGCCAGGTGATTCTGTGTAAATTGTTGCTCCTGCGGTGGAGTGGTTCAGAAATGAGTTTTCAGTCACTGCACACCTGGAGCAGCAGCGAGCGCTGCCCGTGCTCCCTGGTCTCCTGCCAGCGGGGCAGGGACAGATGCCACTCTAATTAATAGTCAAAATTAATACCTTTCATGAATGGAAATGACTGAGGGAGGGCAGTATAAACAAGTTAATTTTCTCTCAGTTTCCAGAGATTTATTTTCCTCTCGTTGTGTCCCCAGCCCTGTTCACCCTGCGCGTTGTCTTTGTGAGCCTGGGGAGCAGAGGAGCACAGCTCCTGGAGGACAGCACTGGACAATGCTCTGGGCAGCAGAAATGAAGTTTATTTCAGGAATAAACTGTGTCTTGGTTCTTCATCCTTCTAACCAAAGATGTGGATTTACTTTGTGAAGTAAAGTTTTTTAACTCTTCCCTATTAGCAAATAAGAAAAGCTGCAATCAGTCTTTCTTCATATTGCCGGATTTAATTTCAAAATTGTGCAAGCTTGATACAAAATTTACAGTCACTTGGACAGAGGCTTTCTCTGAATTCTTATTTGAAAAACAAGAGCATATTTTAGTTGCTGTTTTCATATGATTTTATGTGCCTTTAGTCACCTCTGAGGTTTGTTAGTGGAGTGCTTCTATTTTTCTTATGCTTGGATAACAGCACATCGTCTCTGGTTTGCTTCAGCATGCCAAGGAAAACATGCAAAGATGAAGCAGGTTATTTCCCACCATAAAAAGGGTATTTTGATTCCATGGAAGCACAAGCAGTGCATTCCTTTTGCAATAAAAACACTGGCTTGGCTAAAAAAAGTTTCCTACTAAGAACCAGCTAATTCCATTGATAGCACATTAACAGAATATGCAACTTGAGTAAAGAAGCAACAATAAATTAAATAAAGCAATTACATAAATTGGAGTATCTTTGAAAAGTGGGACAAGTTAACTTGAGTGTGTTATTTATTTAATACCAACTTAATATCACAAGAGCAAACAGTAAGACAGGTAAAGCACATCAAAATATTAATTATATGGATCCATGCTATAACTTAGAAGAAATGCTTACTTACTGCTCCTCTTCTAGGGAATTGCTGATAGAAGTTAAAGCATAACATCTTGAATTATTCACAAGTATCTGAATTATGATGGGTAGATCTGAGTGATACCCAGGAGAGCTTTGATATTTAAACAGGACAAAGACATTTTACCAGTTCTCTATGAGTTCTGGCTCTGAGACTTGAATCATTCCTTCCTGAACAGATTTTTCAAGCTATAAACTATGAAGGTGTATTTTTAAATGAAGAAACTAATCTTGTTTTGGTTTAGTAGGCTAGATCTTAATCATGACTTAAAATGTTTAATTTTTTTTTTTTTTTCATTCCAAAAGCATTTCCAAAATGTTTTACAGGGTAAAATTAGGGAAAAAATAGAAATATTGCCATGATTCCTTTAGACAAACTGTTACCTGACAGCAGTAAGGAGCTGATGCTTTCAAAGGGATTGCCTTCAGTAACAAGACACTGAGCCATTTTTAATTTGACTTGGAATAAAATTCCTTTGGAGCGAGCAGTTATCTCCTAGTCCTTCTAACAACTTCTCTTAACCCCTGGAAAGATGAAGACACCTGACACTGCAGCCAGGCAGGGTTTGGTTATTGCCCAGCAGATTGAGTGACTCAGGCTGGGGTTTGCAGCTTTTGGTAAATGTGGCAGCTTTTTGAATCCAGCCTAACTCTTGATGAGTTGCAAATAGAAATAGCAACTTGGATATCACAGCTGGCAACCAGCTTGGGGTACTTGGTGGCCGCTGTGTGGCAGCTCCTGCTGGCTCTGGCTGCTCTCCTCTCATTGCCCAGGGTCAGCCCTGCACAGGGGCACTCCCCAGCCACACACACCCAGCTCCTGCATGGAGCAAAGAGCAGCAGGAGGAGAAATTAGCTTGGAGAAGATTCTGTCTCCTCTGAGTTGCTGGGAGTGCACTGAGCCAGGAAGGATTGTTCACACACCCTTGGGAAGCAGCGGGGAGGGCAGCTCTGAGCAATATCCATTTTTAGTGTTCTTTCAACCACCTCATCCTCGATTTGAGCTCAGGCTCCTGCACTTCCATATCTGCACAATCTAAAGAGAGATGCTGATCTGTTGCTTAGCATTGGAGATGATCTTTTTCTAAGGCTCAATTAAGAAGTATGTGAAGAAAAATATTTTTATGGGACTAGAGGAGCTATTGCTTCATTTTTTTATTAAGTCTGAGAATTGAATGCTGATTGTGGGTGGAATCCCTGAGAAATGTAGCTTTGGTCAAGAAGAGAGTAAGAACGAGCAGCAGTTTATGCCATAATAATCTTATTTGTATGACCTGGAGATTCAGCTGCTTATTCCCTCTGTAGATTGAAAATAGTTCAATTTTTCATGGTGTGAGCCAAACTCCTCTGTGCCTCAATGCTCTGTATCCAGAATCTCTGATCTGGATGTGGGCAGGGGGATGGAGTCAGAATTCCCAGGGTTGTTTTGGAAGGCAGTTCTGCAGGAAAACTCGCAGGGAGCACGATCAGGTGTTAACAGAGGGAGTTCTGTGAGGGTGCAATACCAGGAGACATTGCACAGAGTGAGACTTGGCATGGTCAAAGTAATGTGGAGAGTGGGGAAAGAAATGGAATAATTTTAATATAAAAGGCAGTGAGATGTAATGAATCAAAGTATGAGTAACAAGGTGATTTAGTGAGGTGGACCTAAGATGGATGAAATGTGATTTTTAAAGGAAAAGGTAGATTTTGTCATAGAACTGTAGACATTTGAAGCAAAATACAAAACAAGCAAAAGAGTCTAAGGGGAGCTAATGTTTAGTAACAGTATTTTCAGTGTAAAATCTATTATAATTTTGTTCATTTGAAACCACCTCCTACATATATAACATTTACTTAACAGACAAAAAAAAAAAAAACTCACCCCAGGAGCAAGTTGCCAGGTTGTTGTAACATAAAATAAACATTAACTAGAAAAATAAAACAAATGGGCTATGACTTCACAGTGCCACTTTAAAATAATTAGTGTATTACTGTACAAAGCACAGTACTAAATTGGATAAAATATCAAATAAAACATGAGTAAGACAGAGAGGTAGAGTGAAGTTTAAACAGTACCCAGAATATTGTTCATTAGTGACCCAGTGTAGGATTGGTGAGACCACTGGTTAGGTACCATGTTTGAGTAACACATACTGAGGTTTGAAATATTTCCAGTGATTTTGGCTTCACAGCTGACATGTTAAATACAAGCTGTAAATTGTTGGATATGTGGGCAAATTCTTAAATGGTTTAAAGTAGTGTATTTCTGGCTGAAAGGATTTGGCCCTGCAAAAAAAAAAAAAGAAACTACATAGCTTATTTGATGTATTCCTGTGTCTGGTGAGAAAGACAAGGACTGGGGACACAGTGTTCTGATATTGAAGTAAAATATTTATTCTTCACTAATATCTAAATGTAAACTAAAATTATATTTTCTCATGCCATTGTTTCCCTTACTAAATGGGAAGTACTCTTGTTTCTTTTATAAGAGGAAAACTCCTGATTCATTTTTAGATTAAAAAAAGAGATATATTCAAAGTGAGCTCTGCACTGAGAATTTGTATGCTGAGCCTGTCAGGCTGTGAATCTTTATTATTACTGGGCTTTATCCTTGAGTACATAGCTTGCAATCCAGTGTGAATATTAAGTGTGAGGCTCAGGAGCAGGGTGAGAGGTTTGCAGAAGCTGGCAGGCTCCTGTCCCAGCCCCTGGCTGCTCCCAGGGATGAGTGGGTTCATTTCACAGCTGCCACTGGGCTGGGCTGAGCTCCTGATGCTGGGAGGGATGGAGGAGGAACCATTGCCTGCAGCCTGTGATTTTCCTGGGATGCTGGGGGAGGTCATGAGGAAGGAAAAAATGTCTGGAACCGGTCATTCAGAAATGTGTGATGTTTACAAATCTGGTTCTTTTTCTGCTGAAAGAACTCTAGTTAAAAACAAACAAACAAACAAGAAAACCTCATATTTTTTGTTGATTTACAAATAACCAATCTGAGCCTAAGACTTTTTCACTGATGTATTCTGTGTGCCTGGCCTGTGGGTTGCATCATTTATACTTTGTGGTCCTTTTTCCTCCCATGGAAAGTCATGTTTCTCTTGGGGAAAATCTGCTGCTTGACACAGCTGAGCTTCCTCCTTTCTTTCCTTCTGATCAGAGGAGAGCACTTGAACTCCAGGGTGGGATCTGCATGGACTTCCCCCTACTTGTGACTTTACATTTTGTAATCATTGTCAAATTACACCCAGCAGGAAGCAACAACAATAAATAATTCTTTCAGCCCAAGGCTCTCCTGTGTTGTATAAAACAAACACTAACTTGTCCTTTGAAATGATTTTATGTAGCAGGAGTAAATCTCCAAACATGGCAGGCTAAGATTATTTTCTTTTTGCCTCTTTTTCAGACTGAAATAATTTTTCTTCACAAACAGTAAGAAGCCTTTAGACAGAGCTACAGCAGCCCCTGTGCAAAGGGTGCAGTGACTTCTCCCTTCTCTGCAGCCTGTGGTGGGTGCCAGGGGCTGGGGATGCCTCCAGCACCATTTGTGTCATAGCTGGGGGAAGGCTGCACCCTTCCAAGCCCTGATGACCCTACAAAAGTCCATTTTTGTGGAGGTTGTGTTTGTCAGCTGACCCATCCCACCCCCTCCTCTGTCTCCAGTCTGTGTGTGAAATGGTGCTTTTATTTCCTGTGGTGATAAAAATGTCTTTGGATCAGAAAATTTGGTGTGTCTACCCAAATTAGATTTTTTTCTTCACCTTGTCACAAGAGACACGTTCCAGTCCATGGAATGTGGTGGACCCTCTCACTATTATTTTTCTGTTAGGGCTCAGAGATGTAGCCTAGAGTTGTGCTGTTTCTCTAAGAATAAATCACAAAACTGTTGGATAAACTGGTGTGTTTTTATTTTTCTTATTCTAGTCCTTGATTTCAAATGTTACTAACATCTACGGTTCTTAAGCAATGTCAAAGTTTCTGTTAAAAAATAATAAAATTCTTCTCTCTACATGCTATATTCCTTTCCAAACTGCATTGCTTGTAGAGGTGTGATTCAGTTCTTGACCTGTGATAGATGAGAGAACCATTAGTTTAAAAATGCAGAATGCAATTGTTCTGGAAGTATAATGTTCCTGCTTTTCAGTGTTTGTCAGGAGCCAGGTACTCAGGGCTAACAGCTCCCCACTGGAATTGGTGGAAGGACTTCTCTAGTGGCAGATGAGGAGAGATAAGCCTTTTTCAAATAATTTTGTTATTTCTGCAGCTCCTTTGAGCACGTTGTTCCCTGGAATTTGTGCTAAGTGCTCTCAGTGTGGCAGGCACCACAGCTGCCTTGGGAGCTGCACTGCTGGAATTGGTGGAGTTTTGTACCTGCTCCTGAGGCTGAACAGGTACTGCAGAAAATGGGGAGGAACAAACAGACAGAAAAATGAGAAGAAAAGTTCTGGGACTCGTAAGAGTCTCAGTGACAACAGGAATGGGGAAGCTCCGTGCCCTGGGCTTTGCTCCTGCCCCACATTGACAGAGGAGCTGACTCTCCACAGCTGAGGCTCTGCCTCAAAATGCTGAAAGGTCCTTTGGTAAGAGACCAACAGTCCTTTCATGAAGGAATAAACATACCATGAAGTCCTTTCAACTTCATGGGATGTTTACTGCCACACTTAATCCTACAGCTTGTATACTGAATAAATACATACACATCCACATGGCCTCAGTCACAGGAGTAACCCTTTCTAACTCAGTGGCTTTTTTAAAAAAGCAGGTATTTATTGAAACCCTCTGGTGGTTTCATTCCCAGGTAGGGGGATATACACTGTAAAGGATGGCTTTGTCTCAGGTAAGGTGTGGAAACAGAAGCGAGGATAGCTCGAGGTTTTCACAGTCTAGTTCTGTGCTGCAGCACGTGCAGCCCTGCTGCCCTTTAGGGCTCAGAGGGGCACAAAGAACTTCTTACACAGCTTGTGCAATCTTTTAGAAATAATATTTTAACAGATCTGTGTCGTTTTCACTCTGTACTACCGTGCAGTTGTGAAGGCAGTGGTGGTCTCAGTCTCCACTGCACAGACCTTTTGGCTGATGTGTTAAAGTTTTTATCTATTACCAGTCTTTTGTTGCACAGAATATGCACTGAGGGGAAGAGCCTTACAAAAGGAAGGTTACACCTGGGCTGCTGTGCCAAAGGTTCAGGACAGAGCTGAGATCCAGTCTGTTCTCACCTTTCCAGTGTCTCCCCTCACCTGCAGATATAAACAATACAGAATAGAGCATCGACCAGCAAACACAGTGCAGAGCACTAACATTTGCATTTAATATTTCAAATTAGTTCTTATGCCAAAAGAAGCTACTCAATTTTAAGTGCTATTTGGACTAATCCCTGCTCACATTCACCAAATTTCAGTGTTTATCCTCCTATCACAAAGAAAACTTCCATGATTCCTTTGTACAAAAATATGCTCCATGCAGGCCTTGGATTCCAAATGTGCTGTGTGCCATTCTCATTTTGAGACAAAAAAATTTACTTAATTTTAAAATCTCAGGGACTGAGACAGACAATTATTTTCAGAGGACTTTACAGGACTTTCATTTTATAATGGATATTTGCTCCCAGCAATAGCTGCAGCTGTCTTCTGTTCATGCTGTTACCCTTTGCAGTGTCCCATGTCCCACACTGCATTCTTGCCTGTGTGCTTGGTTGTGCTTCTTCCCTTCCACACAAAGCTCCATTCCTGACATGGTATCAGGTGTTTTTTCTCCTCCTTGAGTTTCCTCTGTGCCCACTTTGCAGGGTACAGCCTGTGCTCGGTGCTCTGCAAGGCTCTGTGCCCCAGGGCACCTTGGCTCCTGTCACACAGAGAAGTGTGTCCCCCTCCCCTGGGGACACAGGGACACCTTTGGGGACATGGGGCCACCTTTCCATCGCTCCCGAGGGGGACAGGGAGCCCGTGAGGGGCTGAACACACATCCAGCACATCCCTGGGGCTGGGGCTGCACTGGAGGCTAGCTCTGAGCCCTGAGGGATGTGTCCCAGCCCTGGGGGATGGAGCCCAGGGAGCAGAGCCCAGCTGGGGCTGGAGAGCAGAGCTGAGACAGGAGCTG
>NC_031783.1:3636878-3646764 GCF_001522545.3 Parus major
AGGGACCCAAAGGCTGGAGAGAAGGACCAGGGTGGTCAAAGAGGGGAATGTCTGCGGCCCAGCCAGGCTGCAGATGGAAATCCCACAGCACTGTTTAGGCCAGAGCCCAGAGAAATAATAATTTTTTTCCACTGTGATAAGAAATGCTGTTCTGTAAAGTATTCATTGTAATGATTGAATTAAAAAAAATAAAGAAATAAAAAAATAAAAAAGCCATACGAAGGTGATGGTTAAGATTCAGGATTAAGTTTAATGGTAATAAAGTGCAGCTAGAAATGCTCAGTAAATGGTTTCAGTCCCCCTCTTCTAAGGCTAATCAGTGCAGTGAGCTGCTCTGTGTTGAGTATTCTGGCATAAATATCAAATGTGGTTTATCATATTCCAGTTGCATTTTGTTTTTTCTCCTTTTCCCTTTTTTTAACCTGATGTTCTGAGGATTTCCTTTTAGTGCCTACAAACATCTCCTTTTGACAGACAGTGCAAATTAAAAGATATGGCTGGGCAAAGGAAACTGGAACCCAAATATGCCCCCTGGGTTTTCATTTACAGTTAGAAGCTACAGACACAATTACTGCTGACAGAAATGCAGAAGCCAGTGGCAGAGTGCATGTGGCAGTAGAGTCATGCCAGGCAGTAATTGGGAAGATTATTTTTAATCAGAGCATATCCTACAGCCCAAACATTAGAAATCTCTTGTAAGGCTGACAGGAAATTAAACTGAGACCAAACAAAAAAAGCCTCAAAATAGAAGTAATATGGTTAGAAGTCTAATGATGGCAGAACTCACTGCTTGTTGTATTTGGTTGTTATCTAAAGGGAATGGCTTTTAACTTGCAGCAACAGATATCATTGTTTAATTGCATTTTTAGAGCAGAATTAAAAATATCCGATTAGATCAATTTAGACCTGGGCTTTTGATAAGGGTTTGAAGCAGTAAATGTTAAGTCAGACTTAGTAATTGTATATATGTATTAGCAGTGATTTTTATTATTGGTTCAGGGTTTTGTTTTTTTGTTGTTTTTTTTTTTTTTCTTTAATACAATGCTTCACGAAGCCACTTCTACTGGAAAATAATAACATGTCTGGGATAGTCTTGGAATATTTTGTGAAGCCTGAATGGCCTGGGGCTCTCTCTCAGTGACCCTGCAGAACAGCCTGGGCTTGCTTGGGCTGCCCAGAGGGAGAAGCCCCTGGGGTACCTCACTACCAACACTTTCACCTGGAAACACTTCTTCATTTTTAAGGGACTCTTAATAGCTCATCATCTCTGCCAAACTTCTCTCTACACACTCAGCTGGACTTGCTGCCTCTCCAGTTTGTCTCTGGCCAGAGCAGGAGCTCTGTGGCCACTGCAGGAGGGTTCTGCTGCTCTTTGTGCCCCTGCCACCCAGTACCAGCTGCAAGCAAAACTCTGCTGATTGGGAATTTATTTCTGAGTCATAGCAGTGCAAAACTGGCCTGATTCGTGTTTTGCCACAGTTTATGGCAGTTGTGGAAGAGGAGATTCAGCTCTGGGCATGTGCACATGGTGTTTCTCCTCAGGATCATTTGTGTGGACAGTTCTCAACTGTTTCATAGCAGTGTAAGGAATAAAGTGTAATGCCCAAGGCCAGAGCCAGCCAGGTTGTCCTGAGGCCTGTAAATTGGGTTTTATCAGAATTACACTAGGGGTTTTTCACACAAAACTGGCATTTTCCAGCTCCTCCCTTCCAGTATTTCCTTCTGCTGAAAAGTCTTTCATATAACCACGTGAATAGGCCTGAAATCTTGCTTGTTGTTTAGGTATTGCCTGAGTAGCTGGATAACAAATTCTGGTAAGACAACTTCTAGGGAATTTCTTTAGGCCCAGGGGTCTGTACAAGCCCTGGAAATGGTGACCTGCTGTGGGGTGGGTGGTGGAATGTCAGCGGTGTCGTGATATCTGCCCTGGGCGGGCTGGTGCTGCCCCGGCAGGGCTGGGTGTGCTCCAGATGGGGAGAAATCTGTACAAAGTGCAAGTTTCTAAGTGTGCCACGCTTGCTTTTGCCCAAAAAAAACATAAATAAAATAAAAGGAATAAATAGAAGGAAATAAATAAAAGGAAATGTGTGTTCAGCTCAGAAATTGGTTGTTGTGAGTGTGTGGGCAGTGAGGCCGCTGAGGGCCTCAGTGTGAGGTCAGTTCTTTGCTCTGAGAGATGCTCCCCAAGTGATGGTCCCAGCTCCAAGAGACAGAAATTCAAGTGTGTTTGCTGCTTCTGCTCACCACCTTTCCAAACCTGAAGTTCTTCTAACAGGGTGTGATCACTGTGATGCTGCCTGACATGTTCATAGAGCACGTGCCTTCCTGCTGCTGGTGCTCCTTGGCCCCATTTTCCCTCACTTGCACTAGAAAGAAACCACTGATTTATTTATTTAGTTACTAATTTAATTTTCTTTTTCTTTTTGTTTAAAGTGAAACCCCATACAAGGGGCGGGATATTTTGTGAAAAAATACCCAGTGTGTTTACTGTTTGGAATTTCACTGAAGTGGATAAAAAGTATATTAAATTTACTCACAGAATGATTTGATTATACTCTGACCTAGGTGTGTATTATTTTTGGAGACTCAAAATATGAACAGCAATTCTATTTTCAGGAGTATTTCTGTAAAAGAGTACATATTGCCATTTGCACGTGGAAATGAAAAATGCACGTAGCGTTACTGTGAGGTAAAACATGGCTGAGCCTACTGTACCTACTAAAATTCAGTGAATAATTCAGTAAAATATTACATGTCACAGCTGCTCATTAATAAGAAAGAATGGCATGGAATAGTGTGTTACCCTACTGGAATTCCCAAGGATGTGCTTGTGCAATATATTCTGAATGCCCCCCTTTTGGTGATGCATTTTATGATAATTTTTCTTTTGCAAAAATGCTGCAAATTTTCAATTGAAAGATACACAAAAAGCAAATTACAGTGGTGTGTTCCTATTGAAACAATAACTTGTGCTGGGGAAAATTTACAGTTATAGCTTAGTAATGTCTATTTTAGTAGGTAAATTTACAATGAAAACATAGATTTTTGGTTTCAAATGCATTGCAAACTGTCTGAATGTATTTTCTGCTCATGGAATGCTTAATAAATAAATAATAAAATCACGCTTGTGAATCAATAAGCAGATTTTGCTGTTTGGCTTTGTACTACAATGAAAGCACACTTGTGACCCAGCGGTGTGTGCAGTGCCAGCCCAAGCAGTGCATTGGCAAGTGTATTTTTTGTTGAATCTTTAAGCCTTCTGTGAGTGTAGGGCAGGAGCAGGAGCTGCCCTGAATCCCTCATTCCAATAAGAATTCATTTCTCTTTCCCCAGGAAACTCCACAGAAGCCCCATGCGAGTGGTGCCTATTGTTTCCATGAGCGGAGCCTCCTCTCAGTAAGTCCCTGATTTTTGTCTTGCCTGTTGATTTCCTGAGGTCAGTCCTGTGCTGGCACAATTAATGCAGAATCCTTTGGACTCCCCAGCTTGCTGCATCACTAAAAGAGCATGAGCACAGGGTCTGATGGTTTTTATTCTTCAGTGGGCACTGACATGCTTAGAAAATAATCTTGCCTGGTTCTGGCTGTAGGGTGAAGTGATTTTTCTCTTGTGTTTCCCCTCGTACGCGTTTGGGTTGTGTCACTGTCGTGTTTGTGTCACCTCTGGCTGATTACCTCGTGTTCAGATTACTCACAGACACTTTTTTCCCCTGGAACAGCTATGGATAATTAATTCATCATGCTTTCCTTTAGAAAATGATCTCTGTAAAGTCAGAACAGAGAATATCATGAGCTAAGCTCCAAAATTTATAGGGCATGTGAAAAAAGTATTTGTGCTGATTAATTTTTTGCCTTTTCCCTTTCTGAGAAGAGGCTTTCAAATCCCAAACACTTGTTGCTCATTCACACTTGGCATTTATCCTTTACTAAAGTTTTTCTTTGTAACACATACATAAAACCAATAATGATTAAGCACATTTTATTCAGGGTATAACTTTCTACACTTACAGTAAACACAGAAGTATTAGAAAAAACTCTAATTACTGGAAGATGTGTATTTTATACCTCTTAAACAGTTTTTAATAATCCTCTGCTTAAAATAAACTCCTGTTCTTGGATCTTTTATATTAGGCAGTGAGCATGGCTTGTTCTGTATTAGGCTGAGTATATTTTTGCTGTATATACATTTATACATTTATAATTACACCCTTCTTTGTTCTGTGTTGCACAGGGGTATTGACAAAATAATAGACTTTTTTTTCCACTATATTAATGTGAGAAACTGAGTTCTGCCCCAACACACAAAGTTTCATGTCAATGAAAAAAATTAGAGACACAGACCTTGCTAGAAAAAAAAGAAGAGTTTTGCATTTATTCTCCTACACGGAACACAATCTTCCTCTTAATGTCTTTGAAATAAGATTTCATTATTTCAAAAAGACTGCCTGGCTTACTGGGTGAAAAAAAAGCGCCTGTTCATCTTGAGGATAGATTTAAATCAATTCTGTAGTGCTCAGCATGCTTGTTGCTTTTAGCTTTTCCTCTGTCACGAACAGTATTTTCTTGCACAGAATAACCTTACAGCCCTTAGCAGAATTTGATGCAATTGACAGCTTTTGTTAGAAAAATTCTGGTAAAAATTGCACGAAGGAGGTTGGGGTTTCCAGCCCAGGGGAGACAGCGGTCCCTGAGATAATCACAGCATGTTTTGAGGAAGCTAACATTAATTTGGCTGTGAACACAGTGCCTCAGTAGCTATAAATGTAGTTTCCAGGAAAAGATATTAATTTTTCCCTCAATAAGCTGAAGCAGAGGTTTGGGGATGATGAAAGAAGAAGGAAAGGCTCATTTGGAACCCGAGGAAGGTTTGACGCTCCCCAACCTCCACGAGCATCATTTGTTGATGATTTTCCCTGGTGCCCACAGCCCAGCAGCAGGACTATCCATCAGCTGAGGGGTCCCTGTGTCAGCAGCCTCAGCCCCAGCCCCGAGTGTTGCCTGGAAACAGCTCTGGATGGGAGCTGGCTCCTGGCAGCTCCATCTGGCTGGGCGGGATGCCCTCCTCACCCGGGACACCGAGCACGGCTACCACGCTGCTGAAATGCTCTGTCCCCTTCCCTGCCTGAGAAAAAGCATTTCAAACCAGAAATTCCAGTCCAGCACACAGGTGTTAAGGTGTTGGGACTGTATGTGTTGAAACAAATATCTGCCCCTTCTCAAAAATCTCTTGTAATAATTGCATTTTGTATTCAGCGTGCTTTGGTTGAATTTTAGTTCAATGCCTAGCTATAGTTGCTTTGCAGTGTTCTCCTATTTCATTTCGATTGAGAAATATGTTGAGGTAAGTCTAGTTTTAACAGTCCAGCTACAGAGAAATCCTGGATTTTAGAATTCAGTCTCACAGCCCATGGATTTAGGTGCTTGACCTTCTATGAAGGGTACAGTAATGCCACGGTACTCCAGCAGAGCTGCAGTGCATTGAGCAAACCAGCAAACAAAGCAATAGAAGGCAGGTCCAGAAACCACTGAAAATAAACATGGCAGCAGAGGAGATGGAATTGTTCCAAACATGCAAACAGTGGGAAATCAAAGACAGTGACAGGCAGGGGGTGTGTGGCAACAGTGGATGCAAAGCCCAGCTAGGCAGAGTCTTGGCTCATTCCCTGCTGTGCAGAGGTTTTCCCATTGCACTGGGGCAAACTGGGGCTCCCTGAGGTGGGGATGCTCAGAGGGCAGTGCTGGCAGAGCCCCTGCTCTGGCTGTGCTATCCCAGCTGAAACTGCAGCAGGAGCTGGGACTGACCCGTGTGTGCTGGCAGGGAAGGGCTCTCAGCTCACAGCGCTGGACACTTGGGCTGAGTTTCATTTCTCTGAGTCCAGCTGATTCTGAAAGATTAATTGCTCTGCTTTGCCCTCCCCTACACAGCTCTCTTGCCTGAAACTGCAGTTTCTTGGCAAACAAGACATTTCCCTTCGGTATTGCACCTGAGTTCTCTGAGAAAAGAAAAAAAAATCAGAAGTTTTTCGGTGTTTGGTAGAAAGTTTATATCATTCTTGCCCATCCTATTGTTTTTTCTTACTCTTCAGGTTGAGCATCCAGCAACAGCTGTTCCATAATTTGATAAACATACTTAAGTGATCTTGGTTTATTAGTAACACCTTCCCTTGACTAGGAGATTTTTAAGTAACAGAGAAAGGATGAGCCAGGGGTTCATGTTGACAGCTTCATCCTGTGGAAGCTCTGCCATGGCCATCCATGTTTTAAACCCTGCTGGATGTAAAGATATTTGTGCTAAAAGGCTTTGGCTCTCCAGGTTACCTTCACTCCTCCTGCAGTCTGGCAGAGGCACTTGCAGGAAGGGCCTGTAAAGCCAGTGAAAAAGGACATTGAAACCCCTTTTCTCTAATTGTAGAGAGAGCTGTGTTTTCCTTGGGACTGTAAACATGCAGAACAAAGTAAGGGAGAAATAGCTGTTATTGCACTTAAAATATTATAGGGCATTATGAGTCCTTTTTCTCCCTTCATTAAACACATCTTTAAAAATTGTTAAAACAATCAATCTATTTTCCAAAGCATCACAACATGCTGTGGAGGAGTCTGAGGAGATCTAGGGATTTCTACCTGTGAGGCATGGAAAAAAAAAATAATTGTGAAAGAGACCTATTATAAAATACCACAGTTATCTTAGAAATAAACTAATATTATAACTTCATTCTAATAAATATAGAAGAAAGAAATTTAATGATGGTATTCTTATTTATTCATCTCTATTCAGATGCAGTCTGAATGAGAGTATTAGCCTAGAGAGTTGAATATTTTTTAAATTGCAGCACTTTGAATTACTGATATGTGCAAATTACATTGAAAAAGGGATGAAGAATGGTAGTTAGACAACGTAAATGATGCAGTAAGTTCTGCTCCATTACTTTATCCCAGCTAGGATGGGGAACTGTTTAGTTGTTAGTATCTGCTCCACTGTCATATTATTCATTGTTGTTTTGCAATATCTTCAAATATCTTCAACAGTTATTGTAGGAATTCATTAAGGACCAGGAGCAGCGAGGCATTTACCCACTGCTAATGATGAGCAGCAGAATATTCTCATGGATGTTTTTGCTTCAGAAAAAGCTTAACTAGGGGAGGTGAGCCTGACCTGTCTTGGATTTATTTTTAATTTTTTTCCCTAGTGCTGCTGTGAGGTAATTCAGTGTTAGGTGGCTGGTTTGTAATATTGCTTTTCCATGAGTTAAATAGGTTTCATTAGATATGTGCTTTCCTGTTCAGGGAGCTAAATATGCTACTTTTGTTTAATTTGGTGGGCTTGGGGTTTTTTAACTCTGCATGTTCCAGGGTTTCATTTCCCACAGGGGAAGAAAGTATTGTGAGTTTTTTCCTTGCCATCATTAGTGTGAAGCTTGTGAGTAAAATCAGCAATATCTTGGACAAAAGAACAGTTGTGTGGGAGTCATGTGAAAATGTGAAACCATTGCTGTATTTGTCATTACCTGAATGGTTAATGGATACAAACCAGAATATCAGTGGTCTGCTTGTGATTTACAGGTGGTTCTGCTGCTCAGTTCACTGAATCTGTGATCTTCCTACAGAAATAAAGGAAGACACTGTCCCTGTTTTGATTGTGCTTTATCACTGCTGCAGATGATTTCTGTATTTATTTGGGCAGCTAAAGTTGCTCTCTCCAAGCAGATTCAGGAGCATAAGGCTCACTGGAATCGAACAGGACATCTTTAAAACAAGAGGCAGACTCCAAACATGAGGGTTTTTTTGAAATATCACTGTAGATTATTGCAAAATATAACTCTGTAACTAAAATCAGCATTGTCATTTTCCCTTGGCTGTATACAAACGTACATGTAAAGAAATATTGCAACAATTTCCTAATTTCTCCTTCTTCTCTTTTAAGAATTCAGTCCCAATTTTTTTTTCTGAACTTTCTAAATTCTCCATCTTTCCAAGTGTTTTGGGTTAACCAGGTAAAAGCCTTAGGGGTTAAACATAGCCTGGCTTTAGCCTGTGGATGTACTGTACATAGCAGCCTGTCTTCTGACACCACTGAGATACTTCCTTCATAAGCATCACACTGCAGACATTTTCTTATTCAGGCTTTATGAAAATTTCCCCATGCATGTCAACACCCACAATACTTCCACTGGCAATTGTTTGAGCTCTGGATCTTCTCCAGATTGCAGCATTAATGGGGTTTTGATCAAGTTCATATCCACAGCTCCGTGGCATTTAGGAGATATCAAGTCCCAATATTCCTGTGAGATTAGTATGTGCTATTATCTCTTTATTACAGAAGGAGAAGCCAGAAAATTGAGCAGCCTGAGTGATGTGCCAGGAGAAGGACTATAGCAGAGCTAGGATTTGAATTCATGTTTCTCAAATCCCAAATCATTGCCTGCGTTCCTGGGCCATCTTTCCTCTGCTCTCCCTCTAATCCAGTAACTTTTATTGTCAATGATTTTTTCATTTAACAGTGAAAAGGACCTTATAATTTCATGCTCCTTCCTGTCTCATAAAAATTTGAAATTTTTCCTTAAGAAAATCCTGCAGTTATTAAATGTGTATGGAGAGTGTGTGATATGCAAAGTCCTACCAGCACAGGGCAAAGCTAATTGAAATATGACATTCCTAGTGATGATCTGGGTCATGTCAAGGGTGCCACCACCCTTTAATGAAGATATACACTTGATCTTCTTTTCTTTGAAGAGCTTACAGACTTCTGAAACTTTTTCTGGTTACACAGCAGGGAGGTACAGCCACAAAAGGCTCTTGGATAGTTTGGGACAGCAAATTTTCAACTTGGCCAGTCTGCTCTGGGCTTTGGGGTGTGCTGCTGGAAGAAACAGGTGGGGGTGAGGTGGGGAAAATTCCATTTGTTTTTTGTCCCACAAAAACAAAAAAGGGTTTTGTGAAACCCTCAAACTAACATTTGAGGTTAGTTACTGGGTTCACAAGTCTGTGTTCACAAGTAGTGAAATTCCTGTGTAGCACAGGCACAAGCAATAAACAACATCCTTTGTGGGAATTTTTACTGCTCCTGCAAGATGTGTTAGAAATCATGTAACTGATAGGTGTTTAAATTTTGAATATGAGGTGGAAGCTGGAAAATGTGTCTCCAGGGAGGAAGGAGAGCTCTGGGAAGTGAGAAAGATCTGTTGATGTAAGATGAAAAGTTTGTCCTCATGCTACATCGTTTAAGAAATTTAAATTGGTGAAACCACATGAATTTGGCAAAGTATATTTGTATTTGGCAGCATTTACTTTTCCTTCAGGACTGTTTAACATCAGAAGTTGATATGTACGTCCCAGAACTCTTCTGGCTGTGGACCTTTCTAGGAGCTCACTGCACTGTGGAGCATTCTAGAAGTTAAGATTGGGATTTCTCACTGAGTAGTTAACCCTTTATCTCTGACACTTCTGAAATCCTTTTACATCTGTGATGCATTAGGGACAGCAGTTTGTCTGTGACCTGCCAAAAACCACTGCACACTAACCAGGGCAAACTGGGCAGAGGGGTCAAAGGACAGAGCTCTTGTCTGTGTGTGCAGAGGGAGGGCTCTGTCCCCTCCTAAATTCTTGTGCAGCCCCAGCTCACTGGTTGAGGAAAAAGAAGAAGAGAAAAAACAAATAAAAATAAAGAAAACCCTGATGCTGTGCAAACACTGCTCAGCCATAGCCTGCCATTAGCAATAACACCATTATCACCTCTGGTATAGTCACAAATACAAAATACAGCTCCACATGGGCTCCTGTGATGAAAATGAACCTGTTGAGACTCCTGGTTTTCTGCACTGTGAGGTTTCTGCTTTCCTCATCTGCACCCCAGAGGAGCTGTTCTATGAGCACACCTGGAGAAGAGAAGA
>NC_031783.1:3646940-3667481 GCF_001522545.3 Parus major
AGAAGAGAAGAGAAGAGAAGAGAAGAGAAGAGAAGAGAAGAGAAGAGAAGAGAAGAGAAGAGAAGAGAAGAGAAGAGAAGAGAAGAGAAGCACTGGCAGGGTGGTTTTGTTTGTTTGGGAGTTTTTTGTGGTATATTTTTCCCTTATCCTGAAGGATAGTTTGCACAGCTAAATGACACAGTTATAAAATATATATATATATATTGGGCCTA
Organism: Parus major; assembly: GCF_001522545.3. NCBI lineage: Eukaryota > Metazoa > Chordata > Aves > Passeriformes > Paridae > Parus > Parus major. The sequence continues at coordinate 3,647,153 of NC_031783.1, forward strand.
CACAGAGAGAAAAAAATTGATCTGAAATCCTTCACAAATTATGTTTTTATCAAGACCAAGATGTTGTGGGCTATTGATTTTTAGATCCACACAGCCTACAAGTAATAGAAATAGCAGAGACAAAATAATTTAAGATGGTTTTTTGTCTTTTGCGTAAGCCAGGTTAGGATATTGAAGAAGAAATCAATTGCTTTGCTACTAGAATTCCTTGAAACCCAAAAGAAAATTTCAGCATGAGTGATGGTTTTCAAATATTTGTATTTTCTGGTTCTAAGCCTTTTCCTGCAGGCCTTGTTTTGTCTGACAAGCTTTTTTGCACCTTGGTCACTAGCACTGCAACAGGGAGCTGTAAAGAAAACCCTACAGGAGACAGGAGCACTGTGGATGAAACCCAGCAGCAAAAATGTGAAATAGAATTATGGAAAAATCTCATGCCAAGGATTCAATCCCAGTGTAGAGGGGGAATGATGAAGGGGCAGAAGTCCCACCTCTGGGATCACACTTTGTGGGGATCAGCTCTGCTAAAACAGTTGAATCATCTGACAGCAGGAGCTGGGTGGATCAAGGCAGAATCAGCTTCATGGAGGTGTCTTTTTCATTCAAGACAGAAATTCTGAATCCATGAATCATTTGGCTTCACATAACACTCACCTGGAGAAATAAAACATTGATGAGAGCTAATAAGACAATAAAACCACCAAAACTAAGGAAAGCAGATAGCACACAAGTGATTCTATGGCAGCTCAATGCAAGTTGCCATTACTGACTCAGGAATGTTTATTTAAGGAATGTGTTCAGGAGGATATGGATTTACAAGCTCCAGGTATGCTCAGGACAGCATACTCTGTGTTTGATACGTTGTGGATAAAAAGTGCTCCTTTAGACTTGATGTTTAACCACCACAGGAAACCTGCATTTGCATAACTTGATGAATAACATTAGAGTTTGGTTTTTCTTCAGCTTTGTTGGGTACCAGAGGGAGAGAGCAGAACCATTCTTCAGGGAGTACTTTTAAAGCAGCTCTAAAGTTCACTTGTTGAAATGCTAAAAATATTTTGTACCAACTGATGTGCAGTTAAATGAAATAGACTGATCCTCTGTAGGTTTAGGGGTGTTTGTATCATCATCTAGTTTTCCCTGAAAGACACTTTGATGTAATAGGAGACAACTTTTTTATGATTCATATTCTTAAAGAAAATGGCTCATATTTAAATTGACTGTGGCTCTGTCTCCAGATGTCATTAAATGATTTCTTTCAGAACACTGGTCCCAGATGCAGATCCTTGTAAACAGCCTAATGCTCCTTCCTGCTATCCAAACATTGCCTCTGTGGTTTCTTGGGAGACCTTTTTTATTGGTCAAAGTGGGGAAATTATCCCAAGCACTGTTTTGCCTGCACCCTCTGGAGATTTCTTCAGTCTGTCCCAGGCACACTCCCCTTCCTCTTCTTTCTGTTCCATCCCACATCTCCTCCCTGGGATGTTTCTCCTGCATCCCTCAGATCTGGGAATGAAGTTCTGCATGGATTTGTGCTGCATTCTAGGGGGGGATTTGTCCCTTCCTTTATGGGCTCTCTGGGCTCAGTGCTGAAGGAACAGAGGGGAGAAAAACAACATAATTCTTTCATTGTTAATAGTGCAGGATGGAAAGAATAAAAAGCTTAAAATGTATGGAAAGGCCACCTGGGAATATTCTGACCTGAAAACAAGCCCAATTCCAAGATTCCGAGGACTGGTGTTCTCTGCAGCAAAACTGGGAAGGTTCTCATACAAAGATTGCTCTTTAGGGGGGTGGATTATCTGCTTGAAGTGCCAGCTCAAAGGAACACCTGCAGAAAGGTGGAACTGGAAGGCAAAATCCACGTGAGGACAGAGATATTCAAAAAAGCACACAGAATGGAATCAGGACCTCCCAGTCCTGTCTGTGGCAGATACAGACATTGCTGGAAAAAGCAAGGTGGAGCAGGGAGCAGCTGTAGGTTATGGGGAAAGAGCAGAGGGATTCACTGGAAACACAAGGAGGGCAGGGGGAAAATGCAGCCAGACCCAGAAGAGAGCAGCAGCCTTAGACACACTTCAGTAGTGGAGATGGAAATCAGGATCTGCATCTCAGCACAGAGGAGAAGTGATGGGGAGATTGTAGGGACAACCAGGAGGCTGAAACTTGATGAATCCACTGGATCTGCCAGTATTTCCCTGGAATGAATAAGGGGTGATTTTTTACAGTGGAGGGGATTGATGGAGGGAAGCCCATGGGAATCTAGAGTGTTCAGTGTGTAAAAGGGACAAAATAATGACAGTTATTTCTGTTGAGACAGGATTGTTCCAAGCAGGCAGAACTAAACCTGACTGGGAAAGTGCAGAAAGCTGAAGGATTAAGTGCCAGAATAAAATTCACTTTGAGAATTTCATAATAGATGGAAATCTTTCCTTGATGAGGGCGTGCATGACTATTATTGCTCAGAAGTGTTTTTTTGGAAACATCAGATGGAGTTCTCAGCAGCATTAGTTCGATGCTTGACAGCTGTCAGAAAAAGCAAATTGGATATTTAGCAACTTTGAGAGCAGACATTCAGCACAGAAAATACAGCCCTGTCTCTGCTGGAGTGGGAATTGGTTTTACAGTGCTGCTGTACCGAGGTTTTGGTTACCCTGTGTCTCACAGAGCTGTGCTCCAGGGGAAGGTGGAAGGAATGATCAGAGGGGTGGAGGAGCTGCTGTGCAGGGAAGACAGGGAATGCATGGCACAGCCCTTTCCCTGGGGAAAGGATTGACAGAAAAGGATAGATCAGAATTATTACTGATATTGATTTGAATATTGATGTTCTAATGATCTGACTCATAAGGCAGGGATTATGGACTCAATGAGTCATGAAAAGCATGGCTCTTTCTGTGCTGTTCAACAGCTTTTCCACTGGAGAGTTCAGAGACAAAAAAATGAATGCAAGTTAAGAATAATTGTCTAAATTAAAGTATTTCTCACACAACAAAATGCAGGATGTCCCTCTCTGCAGTTTACTGTGGACAACACCCATGCTTTTATTTTTTCACACACATCTAAAGGTGATTGTTGTTGGACAGAGGATTTTCAATGATGCAATCCAGTTAAAACAGCTCCTCTGATGCATGGCATTAGAAATGTATTTATGAATTTGATGTGAGCCTCTCGGTTACGTTATTTTTGTGTGCAGAAATTGTGTCTCTATAAATGCATAATGGGAAATTTAAAAACAGGAATCAGCATTAATGATGTTCAGTGGCTTTTAAAATATATTTGTTGAATTATGATGAAAGTATACTATTTAAATCTTTTAAAGTAGCAGGAGTTTTCTTGAAAGTCATTTTCTATTGGATTGAATGTGATCACATTATTTTTGATTCCAAAATGTTTTATTGATATGTTTAGGAGAAAAAATCAGTGCCTTGGTTTTCAGGTAAGCCTCATCTCAGGGTCCTGTAATGTGAGAAGCAGTTTCACTCAGCTTTGATACGTAGCTACTCAATCCTCTTTTTTATTTTCTTTTTTTTTGGAATAATGGTAAGAAAAGAAATCCATATTTTATAGTAAGCAGGTAGCAGTGATGCTGTAAGCCAGCTGCTTTCCCAGGCAGTGCTGCTGGGAAGGGAAATGCTTCCAAACCAGGTGAGTTTGTCATTGCTGGCAGTCCATGTGCCCCAGGAACAAACCTTTTGTGGATCCCTTTCTGTGTTCCTGCAGCCTCTCAGGACAGTTTCATGTCTTCAATTTTAAGTCCAAGACTGGAAAAAAAAACATTAAAATACATTATAATCAGACAACCCTTGCACTTATTTGAATGTGTTTTTTCATTGACCTCATAATTTAAGTGTTTTCTCAGCCAAAGATCAAGGAGTGGTCAATTTTGTATCTGTGTGGGGATGGGCTTTTCTTTTTAATCTCCAGCCTTAATCAACCCTTTGTGTCTTCTGTTGCCCAGAGCAGTTTTGATCTGGAGTGGGCTGACATTGTTTTGTGGATATAATTAATATAATAATATGATCAATAATAAAGATCATCAATATGAGAGTATGGTACAAGCCACAGTATTCATTTGCTGCTTTTTTTCCAGCATTTCTAAGTTCAGCTGAACACAGAGAATGCATTTTTCATCCATTTTTGGAGTAAATTTGGGTGTTTATATAACAGAGAAACACTGGAGGAAAAAGCCATTTACATAAGAATTCAGGAACAAATGAAACAAAGCTAACTGCATCCTCATTATTCCATTTGAATGCAGCGTGCCAGCCAACTCTGCCATTTGGTGGAAGGCCTTATTAATGACTCCTAAATGAGCAGACTTGGGGATGGTGATATTATCTGTGATGCCTTATTGAATCAACAGAAATAAACCTGCTGTCATTAGCCTAATTATTTAGATATGCTGCAAGAGAATGACTATTTTAAGTGCAAATAAGCTGCAGTTAGCAAGTAAATAACTAAATAAGTAAGTGAGGTGGGATAGCAAGGGAGTGACTCAGTGGAGGAGGGAGGGAAAGTGGAGAAATGCAAGGATTTACTGAAGAAAACCACTCAGGACTCCATTTCTCACAGTTCCAAGTACACCAGGGGGCAATGCTCCCCCAGGAGATTATGGTGATATTTTTATTGGATTTTAGGGATTTTTTTTTAATTCCTCTCTCCTGTTTTGTCAGAACATCTGTCTGAAGTGAACTCTGAGCCTGAGCTAGATCAGTGGTTATTTGGTTATCATTTCTGCATCTGTGAGTGCAGAAATTACCCACAGATGGGCTGGCTGGGCTCAGCAGCACCAGCTCACTGGGATTTGGCTGCTCTGCTGCCCTTTACTGGAACAGCCTGGGACTAGAAATCACTGCCCATAAGGTAAAATAACTCTTCCTCTTATCAGTTAGTGGGAGAAGAAAAAACAAACAAACAAACAAAATAAAAAACAGAGAGAGAGAAGGAAACTAAATTAACTTCCTGAAAAAGACTTGTCAACTGTAGTTGAGTAACAGTTAATTTGAATGTCAAGTTTTCTCATTAATTGCTTAATTAAAATAATTTCCTTTTTATAGCCAAAATACTTGCATAAATATAGAAAATATAATAAGGTAGAAGTTATATTTAAAACCTTTTTTCTGAGGTTAGATGTATTTGTAATTAAGTCTGTCTGTCAGAAGAAAATAAGGGTTGCAGGCATCTTCTCATAGTTGCATGCATCATTTTTCCCTCATTAGCTCTTAAAATAAGGAAAAAACCCAGTTGTTTTGGGTTGTTGTTGAGCTTTTTCTTGATATCAATACAAAATTAGTGAAAAGAGTTCTTTCTGATAGCAGGAAGCCTGTATTGTATTACAGAAAAGGAAATTTTAGAATTAAATTTTCTTTTATTGTCTGTGACTTCACGGTTTACTAATAAATTCACTTTTCTTTTTCCTTATGGAATTGTGTGACTTTTGATATCCCCAAGATTTTATGCAGTTTCATCCTGGTTCTATTTTAAGTGATTTCACACTGAGAGATCCTCTGAGCAAGGGGTAAAGGGGAGTCCTTGGCTCTGAGTGTTCAAAAAGAGGCAAAAAAAGCCCCAGCACCCAAACAGAAGTGAAGTTTCCTGCAGTTCCACTGAAGGTTTCTCGTTCATTGAGGAATGGCAAAGCTCTCATGTGAATTCTCAGTTCAAAATCATCTCCTGTCTGTGTTTACCACCCATTAGAATTCATCCTCTATTGTATTTAGAGCACAAGACTTCTGTGGTGTGGGTACATTTACTTTCCCATGCTTCTTGTTGGGTTATTATTGAAGGATTTTTTTAAAGTGAATTTTCTGCTCTTTCTGAAATTCACTTGGAAAGTCCTGTCAGACATTTTCATATGCAGAGTGCTAAATGTGTTTAAGCAGAAAAGCACTGTGCTCCACACCTTCATCTGCTAACAGGTGCCCACAGATTACAATTCTTCTTTGTTTTTAGTGAGGGCAAAGGATCACTTGTTGAGCCAGGAGAGTTTCTGTTGTAGTGACATCAGAGAAGAATTAAAATCCCAATAATATCAGGACTTTCCCAGGTCTGGTGTTAATGGTTTGATGATGTTAAACATACCAAGATAGATGTGGTGATTTGTACTCAATTTCTCATTTCAGTGGCTTTATGTTGCTCATGCTTTGGCATAAAAGGTAAATGAAATGGTATTTCAGTTGGGAGAGTTGCATGTGTCCTCATATCAAAGCAGTTTCCTTTCTGGAAAACTTTAACCTACAACAAAATTGTAATGCTCAAAATATACCAAAGAGGAAGCACTGCACAGAGTCCTTATGAAACCATTCTGAAGTTGATGAATGTTTCATGGAGTTTATTTACAATATGTATAATAGAATTTTGCATAATTCAAAAGCATGCTATTTGATCTTGCTGCATTTATTGAACTAACAGTTTATATAAAATGCATAAACAAATATATCAAACCAATGGTAGAAGTACTCCAGGGTAAAGTACACCAGCTGTCTGAGAACTCTCTCTAAAGTGCTACTCGAGATTCTCAGTGTGCAAATGCCCTGTACACAATGAGCCTTTCAAACACCTTTTCATATTTAAAGTGATTCCTCTATCCTTTAGTACAAAAAATATATTTTTGGAGTCACAGTGATTTGAGCCAGTAGGGAATAAATAGGCACCACATGAAGGTTTATGCAAGTTCTCAGTAAATCCTGGTTCTTGAACTAAACCAAACTAAACTAAAATGTGTCTTGAGACAGACTTTTCCTTCCCAGGTTTTTTTTTTTTAATTTCAGGGATTTTTTGGTTTAGTTAATGACATGCAATCATTGCAGCAGCCTGTGAAACAAGCATTGTAACCTCTGTGTGCTGCTCACAAGCCACTGCTGCTGTGTGTAGAAGAGAAAAATATCTCCCACTGACTTCTCCCACCTCCCAGGCTGGCACAGGGCTGTTGGGCAGGAGACAGAACAGAAAACAACCTTAGAAAAACTCATAATTGATGGTGGGAACTTAGATTCAAACTTGGATTAATTTGTCAATCTCAGCTCTTTGGCTGCTGCTGCTTTTAAAAGTTTTGGAGGTCTGACTTATGTGTGGGGGGTTTTGTGGGGGGTTTTCTTTGCCTGCCAAGTTTTCCCAAATGTCAGGGGTTTATTTCACATCCCATCCAATCTTCTTGGCTCATCCAGTGTTTTTGTCAGGGAATATCTCTGCTGCTGTGGGCATGAAGCAAGCAAAACCAAAAAGAAAAATGTGTAATTGTATATATAAGAGTATATATTTTGTTGTTTCTATTTGGAAGATATTTAAGAATCCCATTGGCTGGAAGAGGAGCAGCAGAATTAGCAATTAGTTTTCTACTTGTTATGTAGAATTCTGTAATATGACATATCCAATTATCACCATTCTGTGACAAATTATTTTCATTCTAGAACTTCCAAACTTTTGTTGTTTATTAACCCTTAAAGGCCTCTGATTCAACAGCAGTATGGAGGTTTGCATGTCAAAGTAGGAGGGGCCCCACCACAGATCCCAAATCTTCCAGAATGGTTCTAGACCTCCGTCTGTGACTGTCCAGTGCCTCAGGGAGGGTGATGAGGAAGCAGTCACTGACAGGGAAGAACAGGCTTTAAGTGCCAGGTTGTGTTAGTATAAATCATGATTTATAGAAATTATGGAATCACAGTAGAGTTTGGGTTGGAAGAGACTCAGAGCTCCCACCCCTGCCATGGCCAGAGACACCTTCCCCTGTCCCAGGCTGTTCCAGCCTGGCCTTGGACACTTCCAGGGATCCAGGGACAGCCCCAGCTTCTCTGGGCACCCTGTGCCAGGGCCTGCCCACCCTCCCAGTGTGGGATGGTGACTCCTCTAAAACTAATAAGAAAATGCAGCTGAAGATGGTGGACTTAAGGAGGGACCACAAATGTAGTGAAAAGAATCTGTGCTATTGCTGAAAAAGGGAAAAAGAAGCACTGTCTATTAGATGTAACAGGAGCAATGTCCCTCCTGGAGAGAAGCTGCATGCTGTGCTGGGCTGCTGCAGGATGCTGCTGGCACTCTGACTGGGTCCTTCTGGCTGCTCAGCACTGGGAGCCCACGCTGGGGCTGGGGATCCAGTCTGGTCTCCCCAGGACAAGGGTGGTGTGGTGCTGCTGTGTCACCCTGAGAATCAGGCCCTTGATATTGTTTTTCTATAAGTTCTAGCCACTTGCCCAGGAAAGTAACTATAGACATAGATGTTTGTACATTCCATTAAAGATATGTCTTTTGATGGGTGTCTCTCACAGCCAGTGCAATTGGGAGGGTGTTAACCTGACTATCCAATGCCTGGTCATGGTCAAAAACCTTTAAATACTGAGAGAAAAAGTTTTCTCTTGCCTTCACCACACCTCGAACTGTGTCTGTGTGACTCATTTAATGTCCAACAGTGACACTGCTTAACCTGGAGAGGAGGAGGCTCAGGGGGATCCTGCTCGATGTCCCTGAGCACTGGGGACAGGGTGCCAGGACCTTTCACTGGTGACAGAGCAAGAGGCACTGGGCACAGGGGACACAGGGGGAAAAGGGGACACAGGGGGCACAGGGGACACAGGGGACACAGGCTGGCACTGGGGGTTCCTCTGCTCAGGAGACATTTCCCACCCTGGGGCTGCCTGAGCACTGAGGGCTGGATCCCAGGGCAAGGTCTGGGCTCTTGGGGCTGTGCCAAAGCTGCCTGGACACTGTCCTGGGCAGCTCTAGGTGTCCCTGCTTGGTGTCCAGAGGTCCTGTCCATAATGGGTTAATTATGCAACAGTGCCAGTGTTAGAGGTTCATGTAACTCCTTCAGGCCTCAGCCTCTTCCAGCAGCATCACTGAACACTTCAGCAGAGAGGCAAGGAGAGAAAAGGAGAGGAGAGAATATTACTTTACAGGGAGTAGTGATAGACATAATTGAATTAGCTAAGAGTCATGCCCTTTCATTTATATCAGCAACTGCCCAGTGTGATCTCCAAGCATTCCAGGCTCCTGCATGTTGATACATGTAGATAACATCTGTGCCACAACAGTTAGGGAGTTTTGTCTTTTCCTTGTGTGAAGGATGAACCTAGAATTTAAATGAACAGAAAATATCCTAAACCAGACAACAAATGCATGGCAAACCTCCTAACAGCAAACATCATTTAGTGCCAGGGAGAGGTTTTCTCTGTTGGATGTCTTAAAAAAAAAATAAAAAAATAAATAGCCTTACTCCATCAAGGTCAGCAGAAATAAAATTTGAACCTATCTTGGAGCGATGGGATGGAGTAGTGAGATCTCAAGGTGCCCTTGTTTAAACACTTGTCTAAAGACAAGGTTTAGGATTCTCTTAGAAATTTGCATTGTCAGCTGAATGCATTGAGAAGATAACAATCCCATGCAGAACTGAGCAGGTTATGAACTATTTTAAAACAGAATAACCTTATCTAAAAAACCCAACCAACCGCAAGGAAAAATCCCCACAACCCAAAACAATGTGATCACTGTAGCCCAGCGTATCCAAATTGATTTGTTCTTTGATTTTCCTTCTTTCTACCTACACTCCTTGGCAGTAACACTTCTCTGAAAAAGAATTTTCACTCTGCTGCTTTCCTTGCTGTGCTAATCACCTGTATCTGAAAATACATCTTCAAAATTGTTTTACTCTGACAGGTCAGCGGATAAAAGCTGGATACCAGGGGGTAAATGCACTCACTAATAGACTTTCTTTCTGTAACCTAAGCAATATTCCAGGAAAAAAAACCCAAAACCTTGGGTCATCCTTGGTGTTAGGTTTGAAAATATGACTGGAAAATGAAGTCCTGTACTTTGTTACTGAAGATTTTTTTTTTTTTGTCTTAGGTTCTGGTTTTCCTGTCTCTCAGTTAATTTATGTGATAATTACCACCACAGTTGACTGACCAAAATCTTTAATGATAAAACTATAGGAGCCCAGGCACCATGGTGGGAGTGAGCTATTAGTGCCTCTACATGTGAGACACGGGGAGTGCTTTGCCTTCTCCTCTTTTCCTTTAGCACAGGGTGGAAATTCAAGTGTCACAAAGCGCTGCCTGCTCCTCGATTCGAGCTATGGCTGGCTTTTGTGCCAGGGTGGAGCATTTCCATCCTGCTGACCCCACCAGTTTCTGCAGTATCACCCCCTCCAAAAGGGAGGTCAGAGCTCTGCAAATAAAGGCTGCAGTGCTCTCAGAGCTGGCTGGGCAGTGTGAGCCCACAAACGTGCTGAGTTATGCTGATGTGCACAAAAGGCAGAGTTGGCCATATTTCCATCTTTTTCACACTTGATAGCTTATGGTCTAACAGTGCTGTGCTATACATTATCTGTAAAAGCTGATTTCCCAGGTTGAACTTGAGAATTACTGAATTATTGATGCATTTTAAGCATGCATTAATGGCTTGGATGTGAATTTCTATATTTAACATAACCACTAATAATCTGGGCCTGCTTAGGAAGGAGTGTGGTCAATTATTTTTCCCATTATCTCATGTTTATTTCAGTAAAAACATGATTTATAGGCACCTGATTTATTGAAATATGGGGACTTTTTGGCAATTTTAGTACTGTAGAACAGAATGTGTTTATTAGTTTCCATGACCTAAGGATGACTTGAATCAAAATGTTGTCCTTGCTAAAAGCTGAATGCCTCCACACTGAAAAAACAAAAAAAGCCAAAGCCCTCAAAAGGATCTTTGAAATTACTGAGCCATTGGTTGTTTCAGAGCGGTAATATCACAACAAAAACCTTCCTCACCATGGAGCCTGGACCTAAAGCATCCAGAATCCCCCAGGATGTTCTGCTGGAGCTTAAATAATAGTAATAAAATCCTGGAATAGGCATGAATATAAAAATAATACTGTCTTTACTGTTGGCTGGAGCTTCTCTGACTGGAAATCAATTGGGTTTTGTGGAGTTGGGTTTGTTTGCATCAGCTGGCCCTGATGGGAGGAGCTGGAAAACTGTGGGAGCACCATGAGCAGCATTTAGCAGGAGAGGAGAGCACTGGAAAGGACAGCCCTGCTCCCTGCTAACTCTGTCCAAAACTGCCTTGGGATCCCACACAGCATTAGGAAATCAGGAAAGAGCTGCTGCATCCTCCTTCCCACTCCTAGGCCTTTTCTGCTTAAAAAAAAATAAAATAGACCTTGAAATCTTGATTTTACACAGCTAGTCAGGGCCTAGGAAATTGATTGGCAATGCTGATATCAACTTAAGTTTGCTTTTAAAATTAACAATCTGTTTCCAGCAGCCAGTGCACGATAGCCAAGGTTTCAAAAGCAGAGTGCCAGAAGGATTCTCGTGCCCAGGCCAACAACAGGGAAATCTTTCTTTGACACACTTCATGAGACAAGTGGTTTCTCTGGCATCAGTGTTTGTACTGGTGCCAGGAGCCTTTCTGTGACAACAAGGCATGAAATTTCCCTCCAGCCTGGCATCGAGCTGGATTTGCTCAGCGTGCTAGGGACAGCCAGTTAAATAATACAATGTGATTTTCAACAAGTTTAATTTAATGCACCTTATCTAGCTGATATCCTCTAGGAGCACTCTGATACCCTTTACTGCTTTTTTAGTGATTTTCTTTTTCCACCCCTGTGTTGAAAAATAGCTCTTTACTCTTAATGAAACACTGTTGTCACTGAGGATGGGATGCTGACCTGTGGGAGCAGACTCCAGTGTGTAAAACCAAGGGACAGATGAGCTGTGTTAGCAGTCCCTGGAGAGCTCCTGCTCTGAATGTAGGCTGCAGGTAGTGAAAGTTGGTGTGTGTTATTTTGGACAGAAGAAGAGGGAAAAACCCCTGTGATTTCTTTTATCCTTGGAGCAGTGATTATAGGGATGCTCAGTCTGTTCTTTAGGGATGCTCCATAATGTTGGCACTTCCTAGCTAATCTCTGGTTTTAAAAAAACTTAAAAAACAAAATTAACAAAGCCAGCTCCACCACACCCTAACAAGCACATCCACTGCAACTACCAACTTCACTGGCCTTGAGAATAAATCCCCTACTGCACTTTTAAACCAGAGAATTTATTTTACAGTTGCAGCACTTTCATTAAACTCGAGATTGTGATCCCCACCTCCCATTGCCCACCCTCTGTACAAAGGAAGTGCCATTTGAAGGAAGAGATGTGATTTGGTACCCTGGGAAAACATGCTGGTAAGGAGTTGTTCCTGGTACATTCCTCATGTTCTCACTGGGGTTGGCAACTTTTAATAGTCCTTGTGAGAAAGGCAGCAAAGCCTGAAGGATGAAACAAAAAGAGAGGGAGAGAATAAGCTCGATATTGTTAGAGCTGACTTTTTCTTGAGGCTGTTTTCACACTTCCTCAGGCAATAAGATTTAAAAAAAAGTAGTCTGTAACATGAAGCCCACTTCTGGAGTCTGATAAGATAAAGCTAGACAGGCCAAGAAATCTTTATTTCTCTGCAAAGTTATTGGTTCATATCTCATGTCCACAGATTAAAGAAGAAATTGATCTTGCTTTCAGACAAAGAGTTTTTACAGTACTGATTGTCAAGCATGGGTTAATTTGCTGAATTCTTTTTCCTCCTCAACGAGTGGAATGTTTTTGTTGTGGGGCTTTTTTCAGGTTTATATGAAGATATGTCTTCATTCTGCTTTGAAGTTTTTTATACATTAGCATGAAAACACATACTACAAATATTTCTTAGCTATGTAGGCACTAATCTAATCTTACCACTTCAGTTTGCAAGATAATGTATTTCCCCTTTCATCACTGGGTCTTTAAAAATAAAAAGGGAAAAAGGAGATAGGAGACAAGACTTTGCTTAGCTGAAAGAACATGAAATTTTATTTTTTTTTTCCTCCTTGTCTTCCTAAACATACCTAAGTAATCCTCTGACAGGAGAGATGCCAGGAAAAAGTGCAGAAATTCCTGTGTAATGACCTTTGCTATTAAAATTAACGTGTGCCTGCTGCACCTGTTCAGAAATGGTTTAACATTCTCCTGCCTGCCTTCAGAAACACTGGGTAATTAAACAGTACTTTCAGTGAAGGTCAACTCTGAATTAGTAGTTCATTAAATTATTTGTCATGCTGAATGTTACTCCTGGTCACCAGAAGCAGTGAATTCAAACAAAGAGCAGAGGAATGTAGTTTCTCTGCTCTCATTGCTGGGAAAATTGGTGTTTGAGCTGTTAGGTCACCCAGCAGGGAGGAGCCCTTGTGCCCAGCACAGAAATTCCTTGTTTGCCCTGGGATGGGTGCAGGTGGCACACTCAGATACATCTCAGGAGTGTGCTGCCTGCTTTTAGTTCAGAACATGCATGTAATAGCTCAGTCATCCTCTTTGGCCCTGCAGAATTAGTTTGGCAAGGATTTCTCTTGTAGTGTCACACCTTTTACACCAGCTACAAGGAGGACCCGTGACTTTTTATTGGAATTTTATGTGGTGGTAAAAATTTGAGGTGGAGCATTACTATGTCCTAGACATCCCCAGATTTAAAGCACCTGCTGAAACAAGCCCAATTATGGAATGGATAATTAAAACCCACTGTAAATACTGCAGTGTGAACCACTTGGCATCAGGTTTTCTCACAAGTGAGGGCAGCAGTGTATTTCTGTCAAGTTGAGACAGGCTTCCATTTAGAATCAGTGGGAATTTAGGATTATAACCTGGACTAATGTGCCTTGAGTTTGGTCAGACACTCTGGCAGGTGCCAGGACATGCCCTGGAGGCTGTGTGTGGGTGGCAGCAGACCCAGAGCACTGTGTCCAGCAGTCTGTCCAGCATTCTGTCCAGCAGTGTGTCCAGCAGTGTGTCCAGCAGTGTGTCCAGCAGTGTGTGCAGCATTCTGTCCAGCATTCTGTCCAGCAGTGTGTCCGGCAGTGTGTCCGGCAGTGTGTCCGGCAGTGTGTCCAGCAGTGTGTCCAGCAGTGTGTCCAGCATTCTGTCCAGCAGTGTGTGCAGCAGTGTGTGCAGCAGTGTGTCCAGCAGTGTGTGCAGCAGTGTGTCCAGCAGTGTGTCCAGCAGTCTGTCCAGCAGTGTGTCCAGCATTCTGTCCAGCATTCTGTCCAGCAGTCTGTCCAGCAGTCTGTCCAGCATTCTGTCCAGCAGTCTGTCCAGCAGTGTGTGCAGCAGTCTGTCCAGCAGTGTGTCCAGCAGTGTGTCCAGCAGTGTGTCCAGCATTCTGTCCAGCAGTGTGTCCAGCAGTGTGTGCAGCAGTCTGTCCAGCAGTCTGTCCAGCAGTCTGTCCTGCAGTGTGTGCAGCAGTCTGTCCAGCAGTGTGTCCAGCAGTGTGTCCAGCAGTGTGTCCAGCAGTCTGTCCAGCAGTGTGTCCAGCATTGTGTCCAGCAGTGTGTGCAGCAGTGTGTGCAGCAGTGTGTCCAGCAGTGTGTGCAGCAGTGTGTCCAGCAGTGTGTCCAGCAGTCTGTCCAGCAGTCTGTCCAGCAGTGTGTCCAGCAGTCTGTCCAGCAGTGTGTGCAGCAGTGTGTCCAGCAGTCTGTCCAGCAGTGTGTCCAGCATTGTGTCCAGCAGTGTGTCCAGCAGTGTGTCCAGCAGTCTGTCCAGCAGTGTGTCCAGCATTGTGTCCAGCAGTGTGTCCAGCAGTGTGTGCAGCAGTGTGTCCAGCAGTGTGTCCAGCAGTCTGTCCAGCAGTGTGTCCAGCAGTCTGTCCAGCAGTGTGTCCGGCAGTGTGTCCAGCAGTCTGTCCCTGTGTCCGTGGTGCTGGCTGGGGCTGTCCTTGCAGGGACACAGGCAGGAGGCACCGGGGTGTCTCTGGATTAAAACTGAGGCACCAGCAGCTGGGAGAGCTCTGCAATATTTATCACACTGTACACAGAATGAAACTCTGCTACTGGTAATTGCTAGGAGATGAAACCTTTCCAAAGCCACGGTCAGTGAATACTAATGCCCTGCTCTCCAGAGGAGGGGACACCAGGAGGGCTGGGGAGGGAAGGAGGAGGAAAACCTTGCAGTGTTTAGGGGCTGTGATACCAGGGAAAACCTCATTATTTGTTCAAGGCACCAGCACAGGATTTTTGTAGGCCAGATCAGTCTCCAGATGCTCTGTGAAAGAGAATTATTCCAGGACAGTGTGTGTGACACACTTCAGGTCTGAACCTTGAGGGGTCTGGGTTAGTTTTATTCCTTGGACACTTTTTGCTGTGGTATTTGCAGAGGGAAGGAAGAAAGCTCTGCACTAAAGAGAGGCTGAGGTTGTTACATTCTTGTCATCGTTCCCGAAGCTGATCCTGGCCCCTTTGGTTCTCCATGTATGTCAGTCCAGGCTCTCCCTGCTCCTTTCAGGAGGAAGGACTGGAATTTTGGTTATCCTGGCTCTGCCCCTCTGGTTGGAGGGGTTTCTGCCTCCACTCCTTGTTCCCCTGCTGTTCCCTGCTGCTCCAGGTCAGCCACAAGCTCGAGGGGACAGCTGGGATGAGCTCCAGCAGGTGTGACACCACCCTTGGGATGGGCTGCCTTCAAATGCCCTGCCTAAAAATGCATTAAACAGGGCAGAACAGTGCATTTTATAGGAAATTCAATCATTCCAGAAAGGCAGTTTGGGAGAGGAGTCAGGCTGTCCTGGAGCTGCCCACACTGGGTGGGGAATGTCCAGGGACACCAGGTGGCAGCTGAGGTGTGCTGAGACCATCAGCCACAGGGAAACTGTGGGTGACAACCCAAAAACTGTGATGTGTTCCTCTCTACTCAAAGAATACATGGCAAAGATCAAGCATTGACTCATTTTCAGTGCCCCATGCTAAGGTGTTGTGTGTCCCTAAATATTTTTATTTTTTTTTATTTATATATTTGTATATTTATATATTTATATATAAATATATTTATATACATATTATATATCCTCTATATTTATATATATTTTATATATATACTTATATATTTATATATGCTATATATTTTATACTAATATATTTTAAATACATATTTATATAAAATATTAATATATATATAATTATATAATGGTACAATCATATATTTATATTAAATATATTTATTTATTCATATATTTATATATGTATATTTATATATTTATATATTTATATATTTGTATATTTCTATATTTTATTTTATCTATTTATATAAAATAAAAATATATTTATATTTATATAAATATATATTTATATTTATTATTTGTATGTGTTGCGAAAAAAGCCACTCAGAATAGACAAGGGAGTAAGTAAAGAATTGAATGGGAAGGCAAATAGATGGATGATACAAATTAACAACTTCTTTCTGTCGGGTATCTTGGATAAGAATAGTTACATTTTTGTTAATGTGTATTCAGACAGAGATACATCTCCACACTAAATCAATAGCTTTTGGAAATAGTATTAAAACAAAGTAGAAAAGGCTATTTTAGATGGTCAAGAAAATGGAAACTTCAAAAAATCTTTGCAAGGCTCACTGAAGAGATACTAAATTTTCTGTGGACTTTGTAAATTTATGTCCATTAGAAATTCCCAAACTCTAAATGACTTCTAAATTATATATCCTGTGAGGGTAAAATAAAAACCCAAGTTTTCATTTCTATATATTAAAATTACAGCTGAGATTCATGATTTTATTGTAGTGCCTCAATCCCATTAACATTGAGAGAAGTCAGATATTTAGATATCTTTGTGGAGAAATCCTACAAAATGAGGTTTTTAATGGACAATTTAATGAAAGTGCTTCCTTGTGTGCAGCAGCTGACAATAAAAAAGCAGGCAAACCCCTGGAAAAAATGGAGCAAAGAGGGATGGGAAACAGTTCTGAAGATTTAATGTGTTATGAAATCAATTTAGGAAGGGGAAACACTGGGTGAGCAGAGTGAGGAGGACACGGGTGTTTGTGCAGCCCCTCTGACTGCTGGGGTAATTCCAGCAGGATGGGCTGTCCTGGACATCAGCCCTGCTGGGACTGGCCCTGACTGAGCTGGGAATTCACACCTGCCACCCTCATCCCACTGCTGCTGCTCACTGCTGCTTCCAGAAAAAGGAGAGCAGGCAGCAATCTGTGAGTGTCAGGTAACATCTGTTACCTAAAAATCACCCTGCCCACACCCTGAGTGCTGCATTGTAAATGTGGCATTGAAATACCTCACAATATTTGATAAAATGGCCTTTATATTATTTATTATGTTATTATATTATTCATTATATTATTCATTATGTTATTCATGATATTATTTATTATACTATTTATTATGTCATTTATTAAATGTCGTGGTTTTAAACCAGTAACTAAACTGGTCTTAAAGGTAAAGCTACCCCATGACATTATATTATTTATTATATTATTCATTATATTATTATATTATTCATTATATTATTCATTATCTTATTTATTATATTATTTATTATATAATTTATTACATTATTCATTATCTTATTTATTATATTACTTATTAAATAATTTATTACATTATTCATTATAGTATTTATTATATTACTTATTAAATAATTTATTATATTATTCATTATAGTATTTATTATATTACTTATTATATTATTCTATATAATAAATTGTATGTCATTATATTATATTACTGTTATATTATTATTTATTATAATTACATCATATGTGTTATATAAAAATGCAGGCAAAAGGTTTTCCTGAAATATACTTAAGGGAAATGAGGAATATACAAGACTCTGACAGGCAGCTGGAAGAAATGTTGCTAGTGAGAATTTAATCCTCCCCTTTGGGGTTTTTCTGTCGGTTGTCTGCAAGCCTCCACTGGCAGGGAAGCACTGCTGTGATTTCCTGAGCACTGAGAACTGATGTTCCCAATGTCTTGGACACAGTTTTTACTTGAGGCCCCTGGGAGTGCTCTGGTAACAGCTCAGGGCTGTGGAGGGAGAATGAGAAAACTTTGCTGCCAAAAACAGTTGTTGTCTGCAAGGCCAGAATGAGTCAACATAGGAAAGTACACTTGCTTGTGTGATGTTCTTTATGCTTCTGACTGTATTTCTGAATTCCCTGAAAGATGTTCCTTGAAGAAATTTCGGGGTTGCCTGGGAAAAAGAAAAGTTGTGCTATGAATTTTTCAGGAAATCCTCTCATGATTAATATCTATTTATACTTGAAATTTCTATTCCCAGACAGATTTTCCCCGTGTTAAAGAAATGATTCTGTAGGAAAGAACAGAATGTCTGAAGAAGACAGCAAACACACACCTAAAATGGTAATTTAGTGATGATGTTTTTGTGCTGTGCTTACATCCCTGTTTCCAAGAGCTGATTAGATTCTGGAGCAGTTTCTTCTGGGAAAACCCAGCATGTTTAGGAAGGCATTGACTCATGGCAGAGCTAAAACTGACAACAGTTAAATGTAACTCCTTCCATTAACAATAATGGAATTCATGTTGTATTATTACCATGGTTGGAAAGCCTGTCAAGAAAGAAAAAAAGGGAAAAAATAAAAAAGCACTGCACAGCATTGATTTATATGGTTTTTATGTCAAGAACATGTGCTGGTGATCCCAGCTGGACTATAAAGGGCACAGAAATTCCACTGCCAAGATTTAGGTGCTGTTTGAAAGTACAAAATTAAGTTTTGAGGCAAGAGTTAAATCTTGACAGCAAATAAAAAGTGTGTAACCAGAAGAAAGGAAAGATACCAGGGAAAGGTCAGAAAAATAATTTCTTTAACATAAGAAATCCCTCATAGAATAAAAAGGGGCACAATAAAATATGTTTAAGTCCAAGGGGGTAGCTGATGTCAGGCAACGGGAGAATTTCCTGTGAATTTTTAGGTTTCACACTGAAAATTCCCCACCTCAGCTGGTGAGAGCACGGTGCTAATATCACCAAGCTCTGAGCTCTGTATGGGTGATGCACTCAAGGGTTGGACTCAGAAATGCCTGTGGGTCCCTTCCAGCTTGGAATATCCTGGGAAATCCCTCTCAGAGGTGGCTGTGCTGTCTGGGCAGAAATGCAGTGGCTGCAGCTGAGCCTGTGCTGGCTGATGCAAAGAAAACTGAGTGAAGAACTTGAGAGCAAAGGAGGATAATATGGCTTGGGCTGTGAGCTGGTCAAAAGTGTGGGCTTGGACTGAGAACAAAAAAATACTTTATTTACAACAAATGGGGTCATTCCCAATGGAAAGATGAAAAGAGACTTATTTTCTCAAGCCCAGCCTGAGATGAGTCCAGGGGTACAGGATACTATGGTTCCAATCTTGACTTTGAATTGGACCCAAGAACAGTAATAAAACCAAAATTGTTCAAATCATTTAAGAAGAAAAATCTCTTCTGCGCTCATGCTCCCTATTTAAATTTCCTTAAAACAGCATTTCCCTCTCCTACCTGTGCTGCTGAGTTTTTAATACATCTATTTAAATGCAAATTTTGACTTTTGGTCTGTAATCACAAAAATGTTTGACACATAAATTTTTATCAGCGATGTAATTTTATAGAGGAGCAGTGTTGGAGTGGTTGGCCACAAACACTGGGGTGATGCATTGCTCAGCCTGGTTCTGTGTGGGGAAGTGCCTGCTCCAGTGGCAGCACATGGGAACGATTGTTTCCTCAGTGCCCCACTCACTGAGATCATGTGGTGCTCTGGAGGGCTTTTTAACTGCACTTGGAGCGTTTGCTTGTGCACCAAAAGCTCCCTGAGGACCATCAAGTGGTGGTGAAAGGTGTTTGTGTGCTCTGAGCTGCCGGGATGGCAGTCCTGACAGCTGTATCTTCAAGAAGGGAAGGCTTTTTTCCAGCCTAGCGTTTTTCTCCCCTCCTCAGTAGGTTTATTGCCATAACTTGCCTGGGTGGGGGATGTTTTACCAGCATGGTGTCAAATCCAGTGCAGGTTACTCTTTGCTTGCTGCTGAGTGTGTGGTTTGTGTTTCATCACTCCCCACCTGTCCTAGTAGAGATGGGCAGTGAGACCTGTTTCTTCTTTCATTGTCCACCAACCTTTATTTGCAACCTGATATTTGTATGGTTATCAGAAGGCACCAAGCTCAATTCCAGTGTGTTAGGAACTCAGTTCACTGCTTGGTAATGGTGAGAGCACATGTCAATCAAACTTTTCTCTCTGACAATATTTACATACTTTTCCTATTGATTCTCGTGGAACAGATCCCTTGTTGTTACAGGTGCACTTGTTTTTCTCCCCAGGAATAGTTCATTATTTTAACAAACTTTTCTTTCTCAAGATGTTTTTGCATAGGAACTTATCAGTCCAGCTGCTAGCTACACTTACCCAAACAAGGAATCCTAAACCATGATTTTACAAGGCCTTTCTTTTGTAAGGTTCTACCTTTATGTGACACCCACTCCCATCAGAAACTGAGGCCCTTGCCAGCCCCTGTCTGCTGTGTTGGTGGCCACCAGCCCTGGTGTCCCAGCTGCACACAGCTGTACACAGCTG